>NW_015091439.1:66308-73168 GCF_001431845.1 Calidris pugnax | reverse complement strand
ATCTAACCCCCCCCCCCCCTGCCACAACTTTAGACCATTTCCTCTGCTCCTGCCATTATTCCCTTGAGAGAAGAGGCCAACACCCACATCTCTACAACCTCCTTTCAGGGAGCTGTAGAAGGCAATGAGGTCTCCCCTCAGCCTTTTCTTCTCCAAACTAAACATGCCCAGTTCCCTCAGCCTCTCCTCATATGGCTTGTTCTCTAGACCCCTCACCAGCTTGGTGGCTCTCCTCTGGACATGCTCCAGCACTTCAATGTCCTTTCTGTAGTGAACTGAACACAGTACTCGAGGTGAGGCCTCGCTAGTGCCGAGTACAGAGGCATCATGACTTCCTTACTCCTGCTGGCCACGCTATTCCCGATACAGGCCAGGATGCCGTTGGCCTTTTTGGCCACCTGGGCACACTGCTGGCTCATGTTCAGCTGGCTGTCCACCAACACTCCTAGGTCATTTTCTGCTGGGCAGCTCTCCAGCCACCCTGCCCCCAGGCTGTAGCATTGCCTGGGGTTGTTCACAGGCCAGGATGCCGTTGGCCTTTTTGGCCACCTGGGCACACTGCTGGCTCATGTTCAGCTGGCTGTCCACCAACACTCCTAGGTCATTTTCTGCTGGGCAGCTGTCCAGCCACCCTGCCCCAAGCCTGTAGCGTTGCCTGGGGTTGTTGTGACCGAAATGCAGGACCCGGCATTTGGCCTTACTGAACCTCATCCCATTGGCCTTGGCCCATTGATCCAGTCTGTCCAGATCCCTCTGTAGAGCCTTCTGACCCTCAAGCAGAACACTCCCACCTAGTTTGGTGTCATCTGAGAACTTACTGAGGGTGCACTCAATCCCCTTATCTAGATCATCAATAAAGATATTAAACAAGACTGACCCCAAAACTGAGCCCTGAGGGACACCACTGGTGACCGGTCGCCAGCCGGATTTCGCCCCATTAATCACAACTTGCTGGGCACGGCCAGCCAGCCAGTTTTTTATCCAGCGAAGGGTACACTTGTCTATGTCATGATTTGCCAGTTTCTCCAGGAGAACGCCATGGGGGATGGTGTCACAGGCCTTACCAAAGCCCAGATAGACAATGTCCATAGTCTTCCTCTCATCGAGAAAGCGGGTCACATGGTCATAGAAAGAGATCAAGTTGGTTAAGCAGGACCTCCCTTTCATAAACCCATCCTGGGTGGCCCTGATCCCTTGCCTGCCCTGCCCTTGCCGTGAGAGCTCACCCAAGATGATTCATCCTGCTCTCCTCGCTCCCATCATAACAGTCCACAAGAGGGCTTAATAGCTTGGGCCTTCTGCTGGTGTTGCTGAACCTACTAGTGGGCAGATGTGGAAGAGGCAGGAGTACTGGAGAAAAATATGGGGCAGAGATCCCTACCAAAGTGTGTGGGGATGGGTGAGGAGGCAGCAGGGAGGATGGAGGAGCAGAGAAGAGTGCCAAGAAGAGGAGGCAACCCAGGGAAACCTTGGGAAAAAGAAGATACAGTTGTGACACTGATGTGCAGCTACAAAGAGCTGAGAAATATTAAAAGAATTAACTTGGTAAACTACCTCTGGTATGTAATCACAACACATATTGAAGCTTTGGCTCCCCAGCTTTGCTCTGATCCCATTCTGTCATGTGGTCTGTGGGGCTTTTTGTTCCTGATGAAGTGCCATGTGATCTTTGTTACTAGCAAATCTGAATATTGATTTTTGCTCTGTAGCGTGTTACTTCCTGACAGTCTTGAAGCCACCAACCACTGCATGACATTGATCACAAAAGTGCTTGCCAACCACTTTGGTCTAAAATTATCACTTGAGCTGTCACACCTGAACCCTGTAATTCTCTAACTCCGATGTGTGTGGGTCAAAGGGCAGAGATGAAAGAATTCCAACTGCTCACTGTTCTAATCCTTCTTGAGCTCATGATAAGCATTTCTTTTTGCACGTATTCTTTTCCTTGACTATGGCTTCTTTTTATTAAAGAATCTTCCTTTTTTCACCATTCCAACCCTCATTTTTTGGAAAACTACCTATTTTGCTGAGGATTTTTTGCTTCCTTTCTGCATGTTTGGGCAAGCTGCTCTTCAATTCTGTAGAAGACTATAGAACAGAATCACATTCCTTTGAATTCTATACAAATATAGTCTGCATTGTCATCAGGGCTGTGCAATGCATTGTAATAAAATGGTTTTTTGGAGTTGCTCCAGTAGAGATCCAATATTTGCCAAAACTGCAAGGGTTTCACTGAAGTTTGACAAACCTGGGCTGTCATTGCACTTAGCTTGGGCTAGGTCGTCTTTTCTGTCTGACTATTAAAATCTTCATTTTACGTAAATGAAATAAAGTAGGCAAAAAAAAGAATAATAATTTCTGACCTCCCTCTGATAGTTCTGTTTCCTTTAACTTTTATTTCAAATCAAGACTAATAGTTTTAAAGATTGATATCAAGGTATTTAGCAATGTGGATCCTTAGTGAAAAGTAGTATATGATATGATCAATGTATATGATCAATATGAAATTGCAGCCCAATTGAAATTTCAATATGAAATTTCTGCAGGAGGCTGTAGAAAAGCAGGTGATTAGTAACAGTAATGCATTAAGTCTTAGTTAAGGAATGTGGCAGACCTGAGTTTGATTCTTTTTGGTCTCAGATTAATTAGATAGGTTATTGACTCTACAAAGCCCATATTTTACTTTAAGTTCTCGTACAGAGTTACTTTCCTTCAGCAAAGTATTTCTAACCATTTGAGTCAGGTATAATTAAATGAAACACAAGTTATTCTGCATTTGCTCGGAATGGATGGTAGAACCATAAAGCAGAGCAGGAACCTGAGCTCAGTTAGAGAAAATGTTGCCACTACTGTTTCAATAGGATTCTTCCTGGACAGAAAAATAGGTGCACGTGGTAAAATGCTGTATTCAGGCGTTTCGTTAAATTTGACTGCATTTTAATCTGTTCACTGCCTAAGCTTATAGTGCCCCTTGCTGCCTAATTCCACCAACTCCTACCACTAACAGTAGTATGTGTGCAACTCTCACATTTGCCCTTGGATTGCAGGCTGAATTTTAGAGTTGGCACATGTTTTTGAGATCGACAATTACCTAGATATACCTCATCTTCCATCATATAGTTTCTATCATGTCTGCATAAAGGGGGGAAAGGGATGAGGAAGAAACACAGAGAGGAGGACCAACGAGATGCCTGTAGGACTGGAGCGCCCGCAAGGCTTCACTGTGGGCAGTTTCTGCTTTCACAATGCAGATCGAAGCGTGATAAAGCGCGTAGGTCACGGTCACGAGTACCTGAGTGCTGACTGTTGCATGAAAGTTGATGTTCTCCGCTGGCAGCCACTGTTTGTTTTTCGCTGTTGACACAGAGCTGAGATGTTGTGTCTTGTTACCAGCTCTACACGGAAAGTGCCACTACCTTACTCTGTGCATGCAAATATTTACTGGGTCTTTTGACAACCAGTTGGATCAGACCAAAGGGGACAATCAGAGAAGCGCCTACAGCAGAGTTACTACGGGGTCATGTCTAGGCTGCTACCAGGTTTTCTATATTGTCACTGCATAGAAACAATAGGTGTGACAAGGAAGAGGTTAACCCTTTGGGGCTTCACCTCTACTACAAATTTTAGAGGAATCAAAAGAAACCTGTATATAAGTTTCTTGTTCGCAATCATTCAAAAATAAGCAATGGCTTTTTTGTATTAATTAAGCAACCATCTCCAAAAATGTGTCAAGTTGACATCCAGAATCACTCATCATTTTTTTTCACATTGATACATCACTCTTTAAGTATTTTGAATATGTTGATACATACAACAAAGTAATTTATTTTAAATTTTACCTCTTTTATGAGTCACTTTTTGATGCCCATATTGGTTTGGCTGAGAAATGTGAGATAGTTTCATTGCTATTACATTCTTTTAGAATATGTCTAAACTGTTTTAATCAAACCAATCTTTATATCAGTTATTTTGTTTTCCTTTGAAGCTTTTCCTTCTGAATGTAGTGTGATTTAAAAAATACGATGTGGTACTAAAGTATTCTCACTTTCTTGATTACAGAGCAACCTACAAATGCAAATCCTAGAGGTTCAAAATTCAAGACAAGTAAAAATATTTTTTAAACATTAAGTTTAAAGTTATTGCCAGTGTTTATTTTTGAGATCTGTTTCAAAATGTGGACTGTTATTAAACTCCACCATAACAGTTTTAAACTGGGGACTTTTGCTGCTTCCCAATATATGGATTATACCTCTCATGGACAAGGTCTTACTCTACACAGCCCTTCTGCAGATCCAGGTTCAGTGTAGTGCCTTAAACCTAAGACCACCTTTGCACGTGATGTTTAGGAGCTGAAGGCTTGCTGCTGTGGTGATTTTACTTGATAAACACATTAAAATAATGTTGCAAAAATAAAGTGAACTCCAGTTATATTCCTAACCAGAATTATTGTTGCATCAAATATTACTGCTATACCAATTAAATTGGTATTATTGAATAATAATAGGTTCTGTAAAATATTTGTATAAACTAAGTACAGGAAGGTAATTCGCCAGTTGAAATACTTGTTATTTTATGATCAAAATAAGTGATGAAGTACTGCATACTGCTAACTAATGTAAAAACAGGAACAGATTTATTTAATGCTGATATAGAAATCTGTTCCTAGTCTTACACTGGTTTGTACCCATTTTAATAAATATATGATATTTTTGAAAAGGCAAATACTGGTATTTTCATTAATTAGCTGTACCTACTGTTGTTCTACTTGCTGCCTTTTCAACAGAATGCTTAAGGAGATCTTTAAATCCAGCATGATGAACATTTATGTATAGGTGTAAATGTATGTTTGGGAGGTACATGAGTAATGCTCTTGGAGAAGCTGCCCGGACTGTGAAATGTTTCTTCTCTGGAACAAAGGTAGCAGATGCTGGCTGTGCTATATTATATTTTATTGGTTATTTTGAGGGTTTTTTTCACATAGATTTTGTAGAAGGAATGTTTTTATTCAGCTTTTAATATCTTTGATTTGCCATTACTGAAACACATAATTTAAAAATACACTCAGCACAATACTTGCTCTGGGACTTGCATGTTTTTTTCAGAGAAATCTAACAGCATCAGAGCAAGTGGTGGGTGGGAACACACTGATGCCACATCCTTGAACTCCTTTGTGTGTTAAGAACAATGTCTCTTTTAAACAGAACATATATCTTAAATAAACCCGGTAGAATTAAAGGGGATAAAAATTAGAAAAGATTGGAGAACTTGCCTGTTGAATATTTTATTCTGTTTGATGGGTGGCAGTGATATAATTTGCCACTGTTTAAAAAGTGAGAGGAACGTAATGTGCATTTTGGGCTAGCGAAGTATGACTTTTCCCAATAATCCTGTCACCAGCTCGTTTATTGCTTGTGACTTTAAATAGTTCCCTGAGAGCTCAGTGTGAATACCGCTACCAGAGCGAAGTGGAAAAAAAAAAAAAAAAAAAAAAAAAAAAAAGGGTTTTTTTTCACTGAATTTCCTGTTCTTCAGTTTGAGCACGTTGCCTCTTGCCATGTGGCCACATACAGAGAGAGACAAGTTTGGCTCAGTCTTCTTTACTCCTGCTGATCTAATATCTATACACATTGATAAGATTCCTCTAAGCTTTCTCTTCCCCAGGCTAAGCAGTCCCAGCTCTCAGCCTTTCCTCATAAATCTGATACTTCAGGAACACCAGGGTTTTTTTCCCCTCAAAGCTGCTTTCCAGCTGGGTCAACAGGGCAGGAGGCTATTCCTCCTCCACTGCAGGACTCCCGATTTCTCCTTAGCTGAACCTCACGAGGTTTTTGCCAGACCCTTTCTCCAGCCTGCTGAAGTCCCTGCATTGAATTCCACACGATCTATGCTTTGGTAGACCTTCTTCACATTGCCTCCAGTCATTTAACCAGCACATTTATTAAGCAGTAACGGCATACATCATGGTATACACAGTGTAGGTTTCCTTATGTTAATGCTGCCATTACTGAATTAATGTCTACTATTTAAAGTACCCAAATCACTCTGTACTGTGAAAACTTTCTGCACCTTAGCTGTGGGTCACCAAAGTGTTCACCATCTTTTCAAGATCCTTAACAAAACATAAAACTGTACAAAGAGTGGGATGTCCTAAGCTTCCTTCTTAAGGAATTTTTCTGTAGAACTCTGAAGTCTTTTCCATGTTTATCTTCCAAGTTTTCACTTATCATTCTCTCTTGATGCTTAAGTTTGCCAGCCTGGATGACAACTTTGATATAAATAAATGGAATATTTTCAATTTCTCTCACCCTTGCACAGAGAGCTATTCTCACAGTTATTCTTACTGAATCCCTGTTAAATAAAAACAGACATCTACCTCAACACATGCAGAACATATCTAACAAACTGTTTCATTTTTAGACTCTGATTAGATATTTTAAAGCTGTTGAGTAATCATAGAAGAACAGCATCAGTTAGGAATAATGATTTTGAAGGGAAGTTTGAAAATACAAATCAGACTGAAAAGTTATGCTTGCATTTACTGAAATAACAAAAGTGGATTTTCCTCCAACACAGAGCATAAGCATGAGCACCATGCTTAGTTTAAAGATGGTACTGTTTGACACTGAGTCAAAGGACAAACTAATGTCAATCAAACCCATATAATTGAAAAATGTAAACCTTTTAAGCACAGCAGATCAGGAATACCAACGTATCAAATTATTTTATTCAACCAAGAACTGGGTTTTTTTAGCCCATGATAAAGTCCTTACAGTGAGTTTAAATGGAATTTAAATTAAAAGAGAATGGTAAACACAAGAAAGCACTGTAGTCACTTAGTTTGTGGTCCCTGTAATGTTTAT
>NW_015091439.1:47738-62312 GCF_001431845.1 Calidris pugnax | reverse complement strand
GCCCATTGATCCAGTCTGTCCAGATCCCTCTGTAGAGCCTTCTGACCCTCAAGCAGAACACTCCCACCTAGTTTGGTGTCATCTGAGAACTTACTGAGGGTGCACTCAATCCCCTTATCTAGATCATCAATAAAGATATTAAACAAGACTGACCCCAAAACTGAGCCCTGAGGGACACCACTGGTGACCGGTCGCCAGCCGGATTTCGCCCCATTAATCACAACTTGCTGGGCACGGCCAGCCAGCCAGTTTTTTATCCAGCGAAGGGTACACTTGTCTATGTCATGATTTGCCAGTTTCTCCAGGAGAACGCCATGGGGGATGGTGTCACAGGCCTTACCAAAGCCCAGATAGACAATGTCCATAGTCTTCCTCTCATCGAGAAAGCGGGTCACATGGTCATAGAAAGAGATCAAGTTGGTTAAGCAGGACCTCCCTTTCATAAACCCATCCTGGGTGGCCCTGATCCCTTGCCTGCCCTGCCCTTGCCGTGAGAGCTCACCCAAGATGATTCATCCTGCTCTCCTCGCTCCCATCATAACAGTCCACAAGAGGGCTTAATAGCTTGGGCCTTCTGCTGGTGTTGCTGAACCTACTAGTGGGCAGATGTGGAAGAGGCAGGAGTACTGGAGAAAAATATGGGGCAGAGATCCCTACCAAAGCATGTGGGGATGGGTGAGGAGGCAGTAGGGAGGATGGAGGACCAGAGGAGAGTGCTAAGAAGAGGAGGCAACCCAGGGAAACCTTGGGAACATGAAAAAGAAGATATAGTTGTGACACTGATGTCCAGCTACAAAGAGCTGAGAAATATTAAAAGAATTAACTTGGTAAACTACCTCTGGTATGTAATCACAACACATATTGAAGCTTTGGCTCCCCAGCTTTGCTCTGATCCCATTCTGTCATGTGGTCTGTGGGGCTTTTTGTTCCTGATGAAGTGCCATGTGATCTTTGTTACTAGCAAATCTGAATATTGATTTTTGCTCTGTAGCGTGTTACTTCCTGACAGTCTTGAAGCCACCAACCACTGCATGACATTGATCACAAAAGTGCTTGCCAACCACTTTGGTCTAAAATTATCACTTGAGCTGTCACACCTGAACCCTGTAATTCTCTAACTCCGATGTGTGTGGGTCAAAGGGCAGAGATGAAAGAATTCCAACTGCTCACTGTTCTAATCCTTCTTGAGCTCATGATAAGCATTTCTTTTTGCACGTATTCTTTTCCTTGACTATGGCTTCTTTTTATTAAAGAATCTTCCTTTTTTCACCATTCCAACCCTCATTTTTTGGAAAACTACCTATTTTGCTGAGGATTTTTTGCTTCCTTTCTGCATGTTTGGGCAAGCTGCTCTTCAATTCTGTAGAAGACTATAGAACAGAATCACATTCCTTTGAATTCTATACAAATATAGTCTGCATTGTCATCAGGGCTGTGCAATGCATTGTAATAAAATGGTTTTTTGGAGTTGCTCCAGTAGAGATCCAACATTTGCCAAAACTGCAAGGGTTTCACTGAAGTTTGACAAACCTGGGTTGTCATTGCACTTAGCCTGGGCTAGGTTGTCTTTTCTGTCTGACTGTTAAAATCTTCATTTTACATAAATGAAATAAAGTAGGCAAAGAAAATAATAATAATTTCTGACCTCCCTCTGATAGTTCAGTTTCCTTTAACTTTTATTCAAATCAAGACTAATAGTTTTAAAAGATTGATATCAAGGTATTTAGCAATGTGGATCCTTAGTGAAAAGTAGTATATGATATGATCAATGTATATGATCAATATGAAATTGCAGCCCAATTGAAATTTCAATATGAAATTTCTGCAGGAGGCTGTAGAAAAACAGGTGATTAGTAACAGTAATGCATTAAGTCTTAGTTAAGGAATTTGACAGACCTGAGTTAGATTCTTTTTGATCTCAGATTAGTTAGAAAGGTTATTGACTCTACAAAGCCCATATTTCACTTTAAGTTCTCGTACAGAGTTGCTTTCCTTCAACAAAGTATTTCTAACCATTTGAGTCAGGTATAATTAAATGAAACACAAGTTATTCTGCATTTGCTCGGAATGGATGGTAGAACCATAAAGCAGAGCAGGAACCTGAGCTCAGTTAGAGAAAATGTTGCCACTACTGTTTCAATAGGATTCTTCCTGGACAGAAAAATAGGTGCACGTGGTAAAATGCTGTATTCAGGCGTTTCGTTAAATTTGACTGCATTTTAATCTGTTCACTGCCTAAGCTTATAGTGCCCCTTGCTGCCTAATTCCACCAACTCCTACCACTAACAGTAGTATGTGTGCAACTCTCACATTTGCCCTTGGATTGCAGGCTGAATTTTAGAGTTGGCACATGTTTTTGAGATCGACAATTACCTAGATATACCTCATCTTCCATCATATAGTTTCTATCATGTCTGCATAAAGGGGGGAAAGGGATGAGGAAGAAACACAGAGAGGAGGACCAACGAGATGCCTGTAGGACTGGAGCGCCCGCAAGGCTTCACTGTGGGCAGTTTCTGCTTTCACAATGCAGATCGAAGCGTGATAAAGCGCGTAGGTCACGGTCACGAGTACCTGAGTGCTGACTGTTGCATGAAAGTTGATGTTCTCCGCTGGCAGCCACTGTTTGTTTTTCGCTGTTGACACAGAGCTGAGATGTTGTGTCTTGTTACCAGCTCTACACGGAAAGTGCCACTACCTTACTCCGTGCATGCAAATATTTACTGGGTCTTTTGACAACCAGTTGGATCAGACCAAAGGGGACAATCAGAGAAGCGCCTACAGCAGAGTTACTACGGGGTCATGTCTAGGCTGCTACCAGGTTTTCTATATTGTCACTGCATAGAAACAATAGGTGTGACAAGGAAGAGGTTAACCCTTTGGGGCTTCACCTCTACTACAAATTTTAGAGGAATCGAAAGAAACCTGTATATAAGTTTCTTGTTCGCAATCGTTCAAAAAAAAAGCAATGGCTTTTTTGTATTTAAGCAACCATCTCCAAAAATGAGACTTTTAAGATGTGTCAAGTTGACATCCAGAATCGCTCATCACTCTTTTTTGAAACCTGTATATAAGTTTCTTGTTCGCAATCATTCAAAAATAAGCAATGGCTTTTTTGTATTAATTAAGCAACCATCTCCAAAAATGTGTCAAGTTGACATCCAGAATCACTCATCATTTTTTTTCACATTGATACATCACTCTTTAAGTATTTTGAATATGTTGCTACATGCAACAAAGTAATTTATTTTAAATTTTACATCACTCTTTAAGTATTTTGAATATGTTGATACATACAACAAAGTAATTTATTTTAAATTTTACCTCTTTTATGAGTCACTTTTTGATGCCCATATTGAAGGTCATCTAGTCCGACCTCCCCACAGTCAGCAGGGACACCCCCAACTAGACCAGGTTGCCCAGGGCCTCGTCGAGCCTCTCCTTGAATATCTCCAGGGATGGGGCCTCAACCACCTCCCTGGGCAACCGGTTCCAGTGCTCCACTACCCTCACAGTAAAGAACCCCCTCCTAATCTCCAATCTAAATCTGCTCCCCACATGAGTCACTTTTGGTGCCCATATTCGTTTGGCTGAGAAATGTGAGATAGTTTCATTGCTATTACATTCTTTTAGAATATGTCTAAACTGTTTTAATCAAACCAATCTTTATATCAGTTATTTTGTTTTCCTTTGAAGCTTTTCCTTCTGAATGTAGTGTGATTTAAAAAATACGATGTGGTACTAAAGTATTCTCACTTTCTTGATTACAGAGCAACCTACAAATGCAAATCCTAGAGGTTCAAAATTCAAGACAAGTAAAAATATTTTTTAAACATTAAGTTTAAAGTTATTGCCAGTGTTTATTTTTGAGATCTGTTTCAAAATGTGGACTGTTATTAAACTCCACCATAACAGTTTTAAACTGGGGACTTTTGCTGCTTCCCAATATATGGATTATACCTCTCATGGACAAGGTCTTACTCTACACAGCCCTTCTGCAGATCCAGGCTCAGTGTAGTGCCTTAAACCTAAGACCACCTTTGCACGTGATGTTTAGGAGCTGAAGGCTTGCTGCTGTGGTGATTTTACTTGATAAACACATTAAAATAATGTTGCAAAAATAAAGTGAACTCCAGTTATATTCCTAACCAGAATTATTGTTGCATCAAATATTACTGCTATACCAATTAAATTGGTATTATTGAATAATAATAGGTTCTGTAAAATATTTGTATAAACTAAGTACAGGAAGGTAATTCGCCAGTTGAAATACTTGTTATTTTATGATCAAAATAAGTGATGAAGTACTGCATACTGCTAACTAATGTAAAAACAGGAACAGATTTATTTAATGCTGATATAGAAATCTGTTCCTAGTCTTACACTGGTTTGTACCCATTTTAATAAATATATGATATTTTTGAAAAGGCAAATACTGGTATTTTCATTAATTAGCTGTACCTACTGTTGTTCTACTTGCTGCCTTTTCAACAGAATGCTTAAGGAGATCTTTAAATCCAGCATGATGAACATTTATGTATAGGTGTAAATGTATGTTTGGGAGGTACATGAGTAATGCTCTTGGAGAAGCTGCCCGGACTGTGAAATGTTTCTTCTCTGGAACAAAGGTAGCAGATGCTGGCTGTGCTATATTATATTTTATTGGTTATTTTGAGGGTTTTTTTCACATAGATTTTGTAGAAGGAATGTTTTTATTCAGCTTTTAATATCTTTGATTTGCCATTACTGAAACACATAATTTAAAAATACACTCAGCACAATACTTGCTCTGGGACTTGCATGTTTTTTTCAGAGAAATCTAACAGCATCAGAGCAAGTGGTGGGTGGGAACACACTGATGCCACATCCTTGAACTCCTTTGTGTGTTAAGAACAATGTCTCTTTTAAACAGAACATATATCTTAAATAAACCCGGTAGAATTAAAGGGGATAAAAATTAGAAAAGATTGGAGAACTTGCCTGTTGAATATTTTATTCTGTTTGATGGGTGGCAGTGATATAATTTGCCACTGTTTAAAAAGTGAGAGGAACGTAATGTGCATTTTGGGCTAGCGAAGTATGACTTTTCCCAATAATCCTGTCACCAGCTCGTTTATTGCTTGTGACTTTAAATAGTTCCCTGAGAGCTCAGTGTGAATACCGCTACCAGAGCGAAGTGGAAAAAAAAAAAAAAAAAAAAAAAAAAAAAGACTCGTAAAGAAGAAGTCATAAAGTCTGGAGCTCTGGCCAGATTTCCTTTGCGAGGTGAGGTGTGGCCCGGGCTGTGCGCGGAGCCGCCGGAGGACCAGCCGCCCTCCCCGCAGAGCCCAGGGCCCGGCCTGGCTGGGGGCCAGGCAGCCAGACGCCAGGCTCTGGGCTCCCAGCGTTGGGAGAGGCCGCTCGGCCCCCTCATACAATGGTATTATCTCAGGCCAACCACCGCCGCAGAAACTCTCAGTGCTTCCTGTCCTTAGAGCAGCGGCACAAACTGTCCGCTTTCCAACCGCTTCTGACACACTCACCACCACCCGGTCGCCAGGCCCGCTATATAAATGTCTAAAGCTCCTGCTTTTCCTGGGATTTACAGACACCGCGTGCAGTAATGCTTTGTATTTTTAGTCTCGTCTGTCATGATCGGCAAGATCATGAGTCACACAGGGGAAGAGAATAGGCTTCAGTTTCAGGTTCTATAGCATCAGCAGACTCTTACAGTAAAAAGAATATAAATTCTTTAATAATCTAACACTTCTTTGCGAGAAATGTAGATTTTAATTATGTCTAAAGAGAGCAGGATATTTAAAGTTAATTCTTCTGTTCTTTGGCTTAGTTTTAATAAAGTAAGTATTGGAGAAGTTATGAAGAATCATTTAATATTACAATATATTATTAATATCTTATGGGTAGGAAAGATAAGAAACCTACTAGAAAAGAACTTTTAGTCTTCACAGCATATTTAAAAAAGAAACCACATAGACTTAAAGCAAGATCTAGAAAATTGAGGTCCTGCTTGTTCTAAAGTGATAGTGAAGATCCTGTGGCGTTTTATCAGAGTTCATTCAATGGGACCTACCGTACATTCCTTGCTCATCACTTTTATGAATGTTTTTTTTACTACTTTCTCTATTGGTGCCACAATAGTTTATCAGATTTCAATGAAATTTTTTTTAGATATTAAAAAGATAATTTGCCTTTGATTTTCTGCAATCCTGTTAGCTGAATTTGGTATAATGAGTAAAGTCAAAAAGTAGTTTCTTAGCTGGATGCATCTTCGTTTTGCAATTGCCTTGATACAGAAACAAAGACCTTAATTTAATAACAAGAGTCTTCACTTGGGTTGCTGGTTTATTTAAAATTCATTTCTGCAGCTGGATCTGTACATGTAACCCTCCCATCTGTACACATCTAACTGTACTTTTAGAATCACGTGCATACCAGTAAGATCAGATCATTCAGCTTGGTTGAAGTTAATTCATAAATAAAAGGAGGGGAAAAACCACCATAATTTTCAGACAAAAACTTTATCAGGAAGTTGTTTCACACATTATTACTGGTGCAAGTGTAGTTTCTGCACCATTATTTCTCCATCAGACTACTTAGTCCCCCATTTTGGAGTAAGAATTGGAATATTAATTGTTCTGTCAGTTTCATTACAAAAGGGGAAGTGTTTATACCTATTTGTCTGTTGGATATAAGCAAATAATTTCATCAAAGACATTTTCCATGCAAAAATTCCATGTATTTCTATTTGTTTTCTGGAAAGTGTCTGAAATAAAATTTGAAAGTAGACTGGAAAACCATTCATAAAATCACAGCCATAGCTGCTTCCAGCTCACCAGTTAACACACAGCATTTGTATGATTCTTTCCCTAGTTATAATCTTTAAAAATGTGTAATATAAAGGATCCTCAGACTACAATGTTAATGTCACTTTGAAGCAGAGTAGTTCACGAACGTAAGACCTCTTATGTTTTTGTTTCTGTACTTGTACTTTAAACACGTAAATGATGCTAGTTAGTTTAACGACTGGGTGTCTATCCGTCTGAAGAGATAATCTCAGAAATGGATGGATATTTAGTATGCTCATAGATTTACAGGTTTCCTGTCATAGGGACCTCACAAGTTGGTCTGTTGGCCAGCTTCATGCAGACGTGTCTGTAAAGCTCACATGTGCAAGACTGGTGGTAGTGAAATAGCTTAGCTCTTTTCTGAAGTGTGGTAACTTCCGAGTCTGCTGGGATGAGTGAGGAACTATGGCTGTCACCTTCTAGCTCCACTGTCTAAATGAAAGACAGGGCTTATCTCATGGGAAGCCACGACCATTTCTCAGGAGACAAGTTAGACCTAGACTTTATCACATCAGCAGATTGACATCATTTTGTTTTGATTTTTTTTTCAGTCTGAAGACTTATAATGCTGCTTTTTTCAAAATGAAGACTTAAAGACAACTTTTTCGCTGATCTGTGAAATTCTTCCCTCTTGAATTTCTGTCAGTGTACTTAGCAGTGTTATGTCTACATAAGCCCAAACTGTACTCCTCTAGATCTTTCTCATCTTACTACTTGGTCATATGCATGATATTCTGTCAGAGTAAGTACATATATGACTGACATCCCTATTAGGGTATATGTCAAAATCTAAACCATATTTACAAGGTCTGTAGAGGAATACTTGTGTTGCATAAAAGGGAAGTGATATTTATAATCTGAATAATTAATCTACATTGATCAGATTACAGAAACATGAAGTAATTAAGGGGACAAGTTTCCTTTTGTTCCTTCTATCTATTTTAATATATGAATTGTATTTGTGACTACCTCCCTTTCTTCTGCTTATTTCAGCCTTTAGTTCTTTCTGAACATGGCATGTTTGTTCATGTAAATGTACTGAAGCTTGTTTTCTTGTTGCCAGTTTGGGAACTGGTAACACAGGATTTAGCCACTGCTTACCTGGAAGCTTAGTTAGACTTAGCAGCTCATGCTGGGCTGTACTGATACCTGGCTTAGGCTGTTTTAAACTGACTCTTGTCTGTCAACACAAGCTGGAGTTGCATTTTGGGTTGTTGTGCAGATGTACGTTGTGACTGCCTTTATCCCTGTATAATACTTACATACAATATTTTCTAAATATCGGTGTGTTTTTAGCTAAAAATAAAGGGGAATCAGATCCATTAGAACTGACAGTTCCATATGATACACTAAAGCCTTTCAGCAGTGTACACAAACTCAGTTTTTGCAGCTCCAAATAAACAGATTTGGGGGAAAAAAGGGGGAGAAAAGGATTAGGAGGCATTGGTGAAGAGTTTGAAGCTGTGGACTGGGAAAATCAGAATTCCAGCTAGGAAGGGTAAGGGATCAGCTGATATTTCAGAGAATGAGGACGTAGCAGTGTGTGGGAAAGTGGTTTCAGAAGGCCATGGAAGTTTTGGGGAGACTGCAGTCAGGTATTGGATTCTCCTGGTCTCATTTGCCTGAGATACAGGATCTTTACCTTTTCTAGCACTTCCTGTCCTTGCCTTCCAGTCTTGTACTTCCTAGGCTACTGGGAGGGAAGGAAGAGAATGAATTCCTGCTGTGAGGAAAAAGGAGATTTGATAACACCAGAGGCAGAAGAATGGGAGAGATGGAAGCATGGACTACAGCCACTTATAAAGCCTATTTTCTGTCTTGCTTACAACAGGAGACAGCAAAAGATAAGAGTAGGTGTTTGATTCTGGAAACCATGTCTTTTGGAACAGGTGAAATACTGCACCCCTGCTGCATAGGCAGCATAAAGATGTCCCTGGTTCAGATGGCTTCTGATGTAGCTGTATTGGCAAATACCACATTTTTACCTTCAATAAATTGAGGTCACATTATTCTGAAATGAAGATTTCTTTTACTCATACACATCCATGTTCATTGTGGTCCCCAGTTGCTGTAATATTTTTGGATTATTACGTATATCTGCATAGCACACACTTTGATAACTATTATAAAAGTGGCCAGACTTTGTATCCCACCCTCACGTTGTCCTTGACAGAACTGCATACAGCCTTGTGCTGTACATTTTCACAAAGACTTCCATGGGTGTGTTGAAATTATTGCTCATTAGGATCATAAAACTTCTACCTTTAAAAGAAAAGCTTGTACTATTCTGCTTAAGTTAGAGATCCTCCCTTGGAATAGAATATTTTTCCATAGGAGGAATACTACTTTCTACCAAACTTGTGTGATTGTAAAAATCTTTATAGACCTGAGTATTACCTCTAAAGTCAAGTCAGGAAGAGAAGTGATCAGACTCATTACATTGCTCTTTTCAGTCATTTAAGAGTTAAAAGATTTTGAGGAAATTTCAGAAATGATTTTTTTAAAGTTTTCATTCAATATATATTTTAGTATAATAATAAACAAAAGAATGGTTATACAGTTCTTGGGGGATTTCATAATTACATACAATTTATCCTGCCAATTTCGTGGATGATTTGATGTTCGTTGGTGAGGTCTCCTGCTTTGGTGTTAACTCCCATATCCAGGTCAAGGACAAGTGCAAAAGACAGTCTTCATGGGGTTGGTGAAGTCACTTTCAGATGGTTCCTGCTGCTTTAGCAGTATCTGTATCACTAAGTTATTATTATAAACACATCACTATAAATTAAGATAAGAAAGAATGAGGAAATAAAAGGAAGAGGAAATGACTGAGACCTCATATTTCTGAAAAGGCTCTAATAAAACAATTCTCTGTGAATGACGATGGAATACTTGAAACCACTTTAAAATCCCTACTCCAAATTTATCTCTAGTGAAAATTTGAAGTCAGCATTGTCACGTTATATGTGAATTTGACCACTAGCTTTAAACAAACCCATTCCATACCTCCACCCTTTCCTCTTAAACATCCCTCCTTAAAATGTATTTCTTGCAAAAGGCTCAGAATGTCTAGTTGCCAATAAGAGATTTGTTTGTCAGTTTAGTAGTTGATCACCTAAATGCAGTAGATGATAAATTTAAAAATATACCAACATATTACTTAGACATTGACTATAATATTTAGTGATTTCTGGTCAACTTCCCAGTAAACATAAGTTGATTTTATGCCTTTCTTCTTTGTCTGTGCTGGTAAACAAAATGCGTTTTGTGAAATTATTCATAGATGATCACTTAGATGTGAATTTCTGAGGCCAGCAATCTTGTTTTCATACATGACAGCTTTATGAAGCACTAAATTGGTGTTGCTTTGTTTGTTGTGCAGGTGTCTATTTTTGTCAAAGTTAGGTTGATGGTTGGACAAGATGATCTTTAAGGTCCCTTCCAACGTAGAGGATTCTGTGATTCTGTAAATTGAGATTAATATTAATTTAATTATTTGAAAGAGCAGTAAAAAACTGTTTAAAAACCATACTATTATACATACAATAACTTGAACTGCAAATAGGGGTGAGTTTCACACAAGTTCTGGAATTTTTATTTGTTTGTTAAAGCCTCAGAGCTTTGTGTGTAACGTCCCAGATGGGAATGAAGAAGCAGCTTGAAATCATAGGTATCTTTGTAAATTGAGATTAATATTAATTTAATTATTTGAAAGAGCAGTAAAAAACTGTTTAAAAACCATACTATTATACATACAATAACTTGAACTGCAAATAGGGGTGAGTTTCACACAAGTTCTGGAATTTTTATTTGTTTGTTAAAGCCTCAGAGCTTTGTGTGTAACGTCCCAGATGGGAATGAAGAAGCAGCTTGAAATCATAGGTATCTTTAGAGCTTCAGCTAAATGTGATACATTTGAGTACAACTATCCTGTGTCCATGCAAAACAGAATTGAGATCCTTTGGTGAAGGAACAGAGAACTGTTTTATCTGTCTAATGCTGTCCAGATAATATTAAAGCGAGGGTATCTGGGTTATATGCATGGGGTTATATTACTGAAATTAACAGAATTATTCATGTTAAGGGTAGATATGTAATTTAGGATGTTTGAAGGTCTGGGAGAAGTTGTGGATGCCCCAGCCCTGGAAGTGTTCAAGGTCAGGTTGGATGGGGCTTAGAGCAACCTGATCTAGTGAAAGCTGTCCCTGCTCGTGGCTGGAGGGGTTGGACTAGACGACCTTTAAGGTCCCTTCCAACCCAAACCACTCTATGATTCTTTGATATACATGGATTTCCTAGTATTTCCTAAATATGACTCCAAACTGTTATATCCATGATCTAAAAGTTTGACAAACATGTTATTTAGCCAGGTATCAAATGAAAATTAATCTCTTTTATCTGTATGAATGTATTCTATCATTTTAAAAATAACCTTCCAATTGTAATTTTTAAGCATGGATTTTTAATTATTAAAGGTAGATTTTGGTCTGTCTAGGTCTATAAGGCTACAAGACCTAGCTTGTAGAAGCTCAAGCTACTAGCAGTTACGATTACCAGTTGGTAGGGTTTTCTACATATTATAGCGATTGCAATTTTTAAAGTGATTATTTTAGATATTCTTTGTTTTGTGACTGAAAACACGTAAAGAACAATTGCAGAAAGTCATAAGATAACTAACTCACAACATGACTGCATATTTAGATAGAAAAATATGTATTTGGGACTATGATGTATAAGGATTAATACCTCAGTCAGAGATGGAAAAGCACTACATGATTTAGATTGCAAATACATGTTTTCATCGGATGTTGACCATAAAATTTTGGTCCAAATTAATACAGAGGTTAATCTAAATAATGCCATTGCACTGGATATGCTCTTTATATCTTCTGCCTCCCAGATATTTTCACAACTTCAAATGGAGAGCAGATGAGAGAGGAAAGGAAAGGGAGTTCAGAGCTGAGGCTTCTAGGCCCCTCTTTTACATATGAAACAGAACATCTTAAATAGTTTGTTCCACTTCTGTGGAAAAATATCTAAAAAGAGGGATGTATCCTATCAGAGAGATATTTTCTTCTTCTAGACATTACCACTTTTCACCTTTGTAAAATTTGTCAGATCTTGTACAAATGTAGTTGGGTTTTTTAGTCATTATAAGATAATATTTTTAAATCAGTGTCAATAAGTGTTTCACTTCTGTAGTAGTTTTATTGGAAGTAAACTACAAATGTTTACATTAAAATTCAGTCTGTTAGGTACCTTAAGAGTTTTAAAGGAACAAAGTCTTATAAACATGCTCAACTGCTACTTTAAATTCATAGCTCTATTTGTACATTGAACCAGATACATTTTCAGGTTTGTTGTGTAGGTTGTAACTGAACCCCGAAAGCCTGTGTTTCAATACCTATTATGCAATTGGTATCATAGAATTAATTTTTTTAAAATCAAGAAAATGATCAGAAGTTCAAAAGACTGAGTGTAGAACGGAACAATCTGGTAGACTTAAATGTATTATTTTTTCAAAAAAAGATCTAGATGGAAAAATACCATTTACATAGTAATGGGCAATGTCTCTTATTTCATGCACAGTATTATGGACACTTAAAATCTGAGGGAGAACATTTTAGTAAAGTTTTGCTATTAATAGAAGGTTTATCTCTTCTTACATTTCAGCTTTAAATAAGAATGTAGTAATAGGAAGTAATGAAAAATCTAACTAGCCTCTTTGAAGAGCTTGTAGAATTGAGGTGATGATGAGGCTCAGACAGATAAGAGAATTCAGCACAAGAACGAGACAGAGGTGGACAAATGCCAAGATAAAGAAACCAGTAGCATTATATAGAGATAATATATCTTTATTTTTTTTCTTAGACCTACACTTATTCACCTTGGGATACTCCCAATTATTTTTAGGGACCTTACTCATTTCCTAGATGACAGATTAGAGACGTTACATTGTCAAGTCTTTGTGATTAATGAAAGAAAGTTATGGAAAACCCCCGTGTCCTTCTGCTTTCTTTAGTCTCCTAGAATACAACTGTGGTGTCTCCAGACTTGTAGTCTGAGGCCAGAAATTGTCCAGCATTTGGAATTGAATTAAATTGGTTTGTCCATCAGAGGAGTCATAGTTAAAACATGCAAGATTTTGCATTAAAGTATAATTTAGAAAAGGTCATACTGATACTGTTTGCCATTCTTAGTAAGCAAGGTGATTGCATCTGTCAACTTTTAGCTTTAAACCAGAAATTGTAATAGTATGCTACTGTAACAGCACCTTTGTCTTTCATGTTGTTGTTTACAGCTAGATTAAAAGATGCAATTTCACTTTGTAATCAGATTACATCATCTGCACCTCTGCTTCTTCACTGGAGCTAAATGAAGTTTAACAAAGGAATTGAAATTTCTTTGTATTTGGAAAGTGAATATATGAATAGGAATCCAAAATGAAGTATCTCATCTTATTGAATAGAGATTCAGTTGGATACAATGATTCTGGAAGGTGACTAGTGCTAATTAGGGAACTTCTACTGAAAACATCAATACATTTTCAAAACAAAATCTCAATCTGAATACGAAGTTTGCAGTTTAGGCTTTTTATATGGAAACTCAGATGCTTGCAGCATTGAACTCTCGGGCATATTTTCACTAGTATTCATGCAAGCAACTCAATCAGAAGGACTTTTCTCAGTGTCTCAGAGCCACCTTCAGCACACCTATCCTGCAGAGAACAGATGCTGTTATTTTAAGAGGTTTATAAAGCGCCAGGCACTTCACAGAAACTTAGAGAGCTGCAGTCCCACTTGTTTTGCATGTGACAAAAAAGAAAGCAGTAAACAAAAGATGTTACAGGGAAGGAAAGACAGCGGATATGATTATAAACTGCAGTAATGTAGGAAAGCTTGATCTTGGCACTGAAGTAGTCAAAATGCAAAACAAAACTCATATCTTCATGAAGATAAAGTTATTTTTAAATTAAAAACCATCATAAGATTTAGATGATGTCACAGTGAGGTGTTGTTTTTTTTTAAAGGAAAATCCTCATTTTGACTTTTTAATTGATTACTCTCCTGTATGCAAAATGTAGTTAAAAAAAATTAAAAGCTGCTTGACAAAGGGAAGTTTTCTTTGTGAAACAACAGTGTTCAGGTGGGTGCGGAGCAGAAACATGTAATACAAGGAAGGAAAAGGAGCTACTTCTACTTCGCCTTCCCAGTAGCCTGTTTAATTGATTACTCTCCTGTATGCAAAATGTAGTTAAAAAAAATTAAAAGCTGCTTGACAAAGGGAAGTTTTCTTTGTGAAACAACAGTGTTCAGGTGGGTGCGGAGCAGAAACATGTAATACAAGGAAGGAAAAGGAGCTACTTCTACTTCGCCTTCCCAGTAGCCTGCTGTAATTTATCACACATGAAGCAGATCTTACAGGATCTTTCTGTTTAATTGATTACTCTCCTGTATGCAAAATGCAGTTAAAAAAAATAAAATAAAAAGCTGCTTGACAAAGGGAAGTTTTCTTTGTGAAATAACAGTGTTCAGGTGGGTGCGGAGCAGAAACGTGTAATACAAGGAAGGAGAAGGAGCTCCTTCTACTTCGCTTTCCCAGTAGCCTACTGTAATTTATCACACATGAAGCAGATCTTACAGGATCTTTCTGTTCACAGAATCATAGAATCATAGAATTGTCTAGGTTGGAAGGGACCTTTAACATCATCTAGTCCAACCATCAACTG
>NW_015091439.1:26919-47664 GCF_001431845.1 Calidris pugnax | reverse complement strand
GACAAAAAAGAAAGCAGTAAACAAAAGATGTTACAGGGAAGGAAAGAGAGCGGATATGATTATAAACTGCAGTAATGTAGGAAAGCTTGATCTTGGCACTGAAGTAGTCAAAATGCAAAACAAAACTCATATCTTCATGAAGATAAAGTTATTTTTAAATTAAAAACCATCATAAGATTTAGATGATGTCACAGTGAGGTGTTGTTTTTTTTTAAAGGAAAATCCTCATTTTGACTTTTTAATTGATTACTCTCCTGTATGCAAAATGTAGTTAAAAAAAATTAAAAGCTGCTTGACAAAGGGAAGTTTTCTTTGTGAAACAACAGTGTTCAGGTGGGTGCGGAGCAGAAACATGTAATACAAGGAAGGAAAAGGAGCTACTTCTACTTCGCCTTCCCAGTAGCCTGCTGTAATTTATCACACATGAAGCAGATCTTACAGGATCTTTCTGTTCACAGAATCATAGAATCATAGAATTGTCTAGGTTGGAAGGGACCTTTAAGATCATCTAGTCCAACCATCAACTGAACCCTGAAAAAAAAATAATCAGGAGTCAAATTGCCATTGTGAGGGTCATTTTCAATTCCTGGTGGAATTTCTTGTAAGGGCTCTTCCCCAAGGAAGGCTTTGGTTCGCCCTGTGAAGGGATAGTTGAAATAGAAGTTTGCTTACTCACTAGCCAAAATCAAAAAATTTTCACCTTCCTCAAAAATGATGCAGATAAAAGAAACTAACATTTGGGTTTTAAATGTTTATAAATGGCCTTTCTTTCATATAAAACAGTGAAAACTGACAAACTAATTTGTATTTTACTGTTCCACATTCCTATCAAGATATTGCATGCTGTCTGAATGCTGCAGACACTTCAGGGGAATTAATTTTTTTACTTATTCAGAAATAGTTTTTCTTGGGTTTGTGGAAACTCACTTTTACAGCATGTGCAGTTTGGACTAGACTTGTGGTCTGTAAAAGGTTAAGAAAAATAACAGTTCCTAAAAGTATTATTTTTCCCTTTTATGGATGAGCACCAGGCTTTAAGACATCAGTGTAAATAGAGTTTCCTGTTCCAGGGAAGTTTGGCTACTGCAGGAGCCCAAAGGTCCTTTGGGAAAAGCTTGATAGGAACTATGAGCTGAATGTGACCTGAGGCTCCAGGAACCAAAGAGCCAGAACCGAGGGAAACACATTTCACAGCCCTTTTGTGCAATCTTAAGTCCCATAAGCACTTCTGGGAAAGTAAACCCTTCATCATACACACAGTATTTATTGCTAAAGGAGAAGTCGTGCTAACGGCTTTCAGAAATCAGTTTGTTATCTGTAGATCTGTGACTTCTTCCCTTGAAGTTTGCTGTAACTTCAAAAAAAAATCTGCAGATTTGCAGAAATGCTGTGCAGGAATAGGAATGCTAAACACTTCTCCATGACTGGTAGGCATCGTGCAGGATCCAGTCCAAAATGCAGTTTTGCATTCAACATATTGAGGAATTTTCTGGAGAAAATATACTTGAATAACTACACGGATTCTGTTCCATTAGCAATGTTAATTTATCAGAATTGTGTGTTTGTTAATTCAGAAACCAGTGTTGATTCTTTTCTCCTCCTGTGCTCACCCTCTGCTATTTGCAGCTGGGCAAAATTTATGATATGAAGAAGGAAGGAGGAAAGCAAGCTGGGTGGGTGAGATGACTTACTGTGGTGCAGAGCAGCCACCACACGGTTATGTTAATGAGGTCGCTTGTGTGAATATCACTTGACTGCATTTTTTTCTTCATCTGACCAAGTTTTAATTGGATCTCTGCCACAAATTTTCCAATGTGACATGAAGTGAATCATCTAACCTCTAACTCTATTCTATATTATTTTAAAAGGAGTAATAATACTTTTTTTTTTCTCTGGATGTGTTTTGGTAAAGAAAGGTATTATATCCTGTCTCTGAAAGTACATCTGTAATGCAAATAATGGAGTAACAACAATCAATTTTTATTTAAACTTTTCATTTACTTTCATTTTTCCATTTGCTTTTCGCTCAGCACTATCAAAAATAACATTTTTTAAAAAATTAATTAACATTCTTGAAAAACTCAAAGGAAGTATATTTGGAAAAAATAAACCAGATAAATGACATTATTTGTAGGGATTAGAGTGAAATAATGCATTCCTCCTTTTCTTCAGAACTATTCTTTCTTTATGTTGCAAGAAATTGTCCTTTGGAAGTCTGGAGAAAAGCTTTTATAACTGGAAATTAATTCTGTTTGAAGACCTCAATTTGATAATGCTGAAATTAAACAAGTGTCCTTTTTAATGACTTAAATTTTAAAAAGTCATGTTCTCTTCTCCAAGTTTTGGGTATGCTGGGCAGTTTTTCTATAAGAGTTATTCATGTGAAGCAAAACATTGGGCGTGTGCTTTCTAAAGAACTCTGTAAATCAACAAAGCTATACATAGCACAGTCTGATGTAGTTACCAGCTGATATTTCTGCAAAGACACTCCAAATGAGAGAGGAAATTCCGAACTTCCTTATTATTCCAACATGCTGAGCTTGCTAGTCAATAAAAGTTTTCCAAGTTTTATTTAGTATATTGGTGGCATCTGGCTGGTTCCAGTGGCAGGTATCCTTTATTTCCTACTTTTCATTAGCTACAAACTTTTTATTAGTGTTGCATTTCTGAAACACTCCATTTTTATTATACGAGGTATAGCAATCAAGCTATTTCCATTTAAGCATCCCAACTCCATCCCTTTTTGACCAGCCAGTAGTAGAAACCAGTGTTACAATGAATGGTTTCACAGAGAGTGTGCTGCTTTTTTGTATGGAATTTGCAGAGCTCTACTTTCAGGACCTTACTTTATAAAAGAAGGGGGAATCGAGCCTAAATATTGCATGGCTTTGGATTTCTCTTTTCAAGCTTTGGTACCATTCCTGCTGTCACAAGGCAGTCAGCTTCTGCAGATCCAGGCAATCCAAGCTGAAGAATAATGAAATTTTTTTTTTTAAAAAAAAAAAAAAAAGGAAACAAACCAAGTTGATAGTAAAGAGGTGTGGTGAGTAAATAAACATACTTTACACTAAGGTGGAAAAAGTTTGATGTTGCAATAACAGTGAATAAAACAAAAGCAAAATCAGAATAGTCATGTTAGTGACTAGAATGGGGATGTGTTTAAATATATGCCCACTGGCTAGAATGGGCATATATTTAAACAATATCAGAAATATATCATCCTATTTCTAATAAATAAGAAGAACAGAATTATGGAAAAGTGCTGACTAGTCCATGTAGACCTGATTTGAATGTCATAGGAAAGCATCAGTCACAGAGTGATTAATAGATAGTGGAACAGACACCCAAAGAGACATATTTAGTGAAAGGCTGTCTCTTACCTGAAGATGCTCATTCTAATTTCGCTATTCAGTTCCCATCTCTGCTCTCTGGGGTGCAATTTTCAGGTCTGTGCTGGAGCAGGTTATCAGCCCATTGCCAGCTATATAATTGACAAGCACCTCTAACTTTGTTTCATCCTTTTTTTTTTTTTCTGCTTAGTAGATGTAGCTTTATTTTTAAAGGTACCTTGTTTTTTCTTAGTGCATAAAGGTGTTAACATCACCTTGAAGTCAAACGGAGAGATTGAGATGACAGGGTTACAATACAAGAAAAGATGTCGCATGGTATTGACAGAATTTTCCTTTCAAAAGTACAGACACAGTTTAATTTTTGGACATGAAAACATCCTAGAATTGTTATGGGGGTAAAAATTAAAGGTTCTGTAAGTTAGCTGTTAGATTCTTTTTGTTAACTTATCCTGATGATCTACCTCTGACAGTTCATTTCATTTCCTTTCATATTATTCCTTCTCAGATTTACAAGCAAAACATTCCTTTTCAGTTTTGTAAGGCAGATGAGCAGTTAGTACCTTTGTGGTATGTTTTGCTGTTATTGATATAGGTGCTCCAAAATAAACAGCTAATTTCTGGAGTTGGAAGTTTTTCAGGATTCTTTGTATGCATTGCAGTCCTGGATAAGGGCATGTTTGGCTAAATCTGCTTATCTTTTACACAGATAGTCTGCTTGGAATTGCTGTACAGCGTTGTTGCCAGGTATTTCTCAAACAAAAATCTACATAAATTGTTCATAAACTCTTTGGATTAAAATTCTGTGATCTGTCTCCTAAAGAGCCTTGGAAGAAGTATTTTTATCAGAAAGTCATACTAAACAATAAAGCTTGTTAGAATTCAAGAGGGCAGCTTTTGAACATGGGGGTCCAATTTAAATGCTGATTTTTATAACAATGTATGGTTTAGAGTATAATAGAGCCTTCTGTGAAGACTCTTGACTTGGTAGGTGTCATGATACTTGCAGAAAATATGTACTGTTTGCAGAACTGCAATTTCTACTATTTAAAAGGAACTTTCAAGGAACTTCTCTTTTATTAATACTCATAAGAAAATAAATCCTGTGGATTTTTGCTGTTTCATTTTCACACTATTTTTTATATGCCCATTACCAAACATTCTACATTGTCCTTTGCCACGGACACAGCTCTTCCAGGGAAGGGGTGTTTGAGCCTGACAGAATGTAGCATAAAACTCTTATCTGTACCCTCCTCCAGGCTACCACAGTACTCCAAGTCCTACAACTTAAGAGAAATTAGCCATGCTCTTTAAGAACTGTCTATTTTTCTTCTACATGTAATCATCTGGGATACTGAGCTCCCTTCACTCCTTCGAAGACGCAGAGTGTGTTTCCTTATTCCCATACTGATGTAAAATAAACAAAATTCCAGAAGTGGCCTGTTTCAACATCAGTTCCATGTCTATCTATTGCAATAATAACTGTAGTGTATTTTACGTATTCTTCCCAGTGAAACTCATCAGTGACTTGATTTGCTAATTTACAGTTACATCTTCATAGGCCACTTTTTTTCTTTGCCTCTTCTAATTATGGGAAGCATGAGAAAGCTGACCTTCCCTTTCCTCACCCTCTTCATTGTACATCAGAAGCCAGTATTCTTGTCTGCTGGAGTTCAGACAATGTCAAAGTGGAGGGGGGAAAAAAAAATAGTAAGAAAAACAATAACTGGGGCTGTCTGCCCATCCTTCCACTGTGTGAACAGGGAGGGTTTGAGACTTAGCATTTTTCATGGGATAGAATTGTACCAAGACTTAACAAATTAAAAAAAAATGTGTTTAGAAACTTGAGTAAAGAGAATTATTTTGGGGGGAGACTTTTAGAAATACATCTCAGTTATGGATTACTGTACACAGAACCAATTAGTACCAATTAAATAGATTTTTTTTTAAAAGTACAGGTATGATATTATGATATTTAGCTACTAATACTTAGTTTCATAAGCACAGTCTTAGATTTTAACTTCAAAGGGTTGGCAGATAAATCCGGGTATATTGTTTAGTGCTGTGAATTTCTCATGAATAGAGTTTCTGCAATGTCATTTACTTTATTAGATAAAGTTCTATATTTAATGTCTGTTGCTGTTCTGTCATTCTGAGAGATGCACTGCTTGAGTAGAAAAGTGGTATTTATTTCCCCAAATTCTTAATAAAATGAAAAATAGTTTTACTGCTCTTCTGCCATGTGGTGATAATTGGGTTTTTTGGGGGGAGATGTGTTTGTGGCTCAGTACAATTGCATCTTTTCATTACTTAGCTGGGAAATTCTTTTAAACTTTTTAAAATGTGTGTCTAAAATGGCAGTTATACATTAAGGCATAAGGTAACTTCAAAGATGCTTTGAGAAAGAAATACAGGTTTAAATTTTCTTTATCTTTGTCACAAAGTTTATTTGTTGATTCTGAAGGAATTAAATTGATAAATGCAGTGCTCAGGTAGCACCCTGTGACATTTTAACCTGGGTTCAAAGCTTCTCTTGTAGTTCAGCTCCCTGAGAGAACCTTTGATGTTCTTACATTCATTCACCTCCCATTTGCTATTGTCTTAAGTATTTACCTTCTGGAGTTTATTTAGGAAAGGTATTCTAGGATGTAGCAGAATATCTTAAAACAGAACCAAGGTAGGGTAGAGATGCTTACAGAGATGATAATCACCTGTGGTCTGTCATGTACTTAGAAATTGCAAGGTCAATACTAAACATACATGATTCTGGATTATGAAAAGGTGAGGAAGAAACTGTATGTTTCCTCAAAAGATATCTCTGTCGTTTTCTTTTTGTGGTGGTTTTCGAACTTGAGTATTGATTTTAGGTTTTTTAACTTCAACATTTTAGTTGAGTTACAAAATAATTCTGTGAAACTCACTTGAAAAAGAGGCTTTTCAACATATAGTTACTTTTTGTATACCTTATAATTGTCAGTATTAGTTTTTCACAGGCTGGTGTGAGCAATTAGTAATACGTGTATGCAGCACATTTGTTCACTGGAAATATTAAATATCTCATGAGGCCTTTGATATCTAAGGCCTTTTCTTCATCACAAAGCTGACCAATGGGACTAATGTACTTTTTGCATGAGGTTGAAAATTAAACCATAAAGAATTAGCATAATCTGAGTGCACAATGTGAAATCAGAATTGCATAATTATAACTTTTTCTTGATGGAAACACTGCTAAGAGGTTATTTGTTTGCATACTTCCTAGGCATAAGTTTTCTATATTGAATTTTATTTTAGAATATTTTTTTTTTAATTCCATGCAAGAAACATTATGGTTAGCTCAGTAAATTCACTGTTTTGTTTAAGGGATCCACAGAGGGGAATTATTAAATATTGTTGAGGGCTGAGTGCAACACAAAACAAGATTTGTCTTCCCTGCGGGTTCTGAATAGCAAGTCCTAAATGAACAAAGCCATACTATGAAATTGAAATGGTAAAACAAAGATTTTAAGTTTGGAACGAAGAAAAATCAGCAAATCAGTTTTAAAGTTAGGGCTAAATATTGGTATAATTTTTCATTAAAGTTTGGAAAACTAAGGATAGAAAGAACTGCAGGGGCTGACTGCTCTGCCCCCTCTCACACGTTGCCCAGAGAAGTTGTGGAGTCTCCATCCATGGAGATACTCAAAAGCCATTTGGATACAGTCCTGGGCAACTGGCTCCAGGTGGCCCTGCTTGAGCAGGAGGGTTGCACCAGATGCACCCCAGAGGTTACATCCAACCTCAACCGTTCTGTGAGTCGGTGACTTGGTACAAGATCAGCTGCAGGTGTGCCATTCTTAACAGGTGTTTGTCAGCCTGGTTTTAGAGCATATTTGTTCTCTACTTATAAAAACTGGAGGGGTTTGTATTCTCTGTAGGCAACATATTCCAACACCTCACTGTTTTTGCCTTCTTTTCTTTAGACTTATCATTAAAATGATAAATTTTCCTTAATGCAGTTCAAGTATGTAATTATTTTCTCTCCTGTTCTCTGTGGATATTAATCTATATTGCATCAGCTGTCCAGGAACATGAAGACAGTTATTTTGGCTCCTCTTCCCTGAGGAGAAAAGAAAGGTTGCTTCAAGGCTGCAGAGAACATACATATCTCCATAGCTCAGTGTGATGGTTTTTCTCTCTTCTTTTCCTCTCAGCAGCATGACATTGTTGACTGGTGTTTAAACTCTCATCTATAATTACCGCCCCCCCCAAATATTTTTCTGCAGTACTGCTTCTTGCTTTTAAGTTCCTCACCTTTAACATAGATTATGCCTATCTCACTAAAATACCTTGCATTTGTCCACGTTGAATTTTATCCTATTATGTTTAGGCCATTTGTGTAATTTTCAAGATAATTTTAATTACAGTCTTGTTCTTGAAACTCCTTGATGTCCCTCCTCTCTTGCTGGAAGTTTGTGACTTTAATAAATATATGCCCTCTTCTGTTAGCTTGCTTAAAAATTTATTTTTACTGTTGGTTGATGCATATAAAACTCCAGTCTATTTGTCTTTCCACTTTGATGGTGAACCATTGATAAACAATCTCTGATTTTGATTTAACAAAGAAAATCCTTATGAAAAAATTACTGTGGAAATTCTTCTCTGTGTAAGTTTTACTGCAAGAAAAAAAAAACGGTATCTCTGAAACCTAGTGCAAGCAACATGTGTATCTCTAATGACCATACATATTTATAGAGGATTTTATCCTGAATGATTAAAAATTTCTATGCAAATTCTATGTAAGGAAATCCTTTTCACAAAAATGTAGTTGTTGCTTGGAGGGGGTATAGCTGTAGTTTAATAATTCACAAGTGGCACTACCCAGAATTTAAAAATGCAAAATAAAAAAAAAATGCAGCAGAGCGGGGGGGATTCTTCCTGCTTATCTTTAATAAACTATCTCAAAACCCTGAGCTAAGAGTCTGAAATTAGGCAGCATGAAATCACTATGTAAACAAATCTATAGAGAGTCAAAAGAAATTATTGAAATTGGAATTTGGCTTATACTTAGTCAGCAGTATCAATATCTTTATTTTTATAAAAAGCTTACTATTAAAATTCGAGTGTTTAGGTGTATAAATTAATTTTTCAATACTTCTTACTTTTTTTTCCTAGTAGTTTGTATTGTGTATATCTTGTATATTTTGGCATCAAATAGGATGTATAAATGGAATAATTATATCTGATTCATTCACTCATTTATTAGTAGAATAACTATAAGAGATGCTTGACTATTCATTATTTACTAGTTTGCTTTTCTTGTAGTAAGGGATGCTGGTACTCATTTAAAATCAAACTTTAGCTTGCCATTGCACTTTTTGTAGTGAAAATAATAAATCAGGTACACTAGTATTGATTATGCAGTCATATGTACTATAAAATAAGTGCTGATTTATACACAAATATAACCATTTTTGTTCTGTCTGTATGATTTGCCACTTCACATTTTTCTAGGATCAATATGGAAAAAGGTAATTAAGCTTAGAAGAAAGGAGAGTTAAGCTGCAGTTCCAGAATAGCTCACAGAATACACAGTAGAAGTGAAGGTTTGGATTTGGCCTGGGCTCCTCACTACTGGTTTTCTTTTGGACTGATTTACCCTTTTCCCAACTGACTGTAATCAGTCTGTTATTGCTAGTCCCTGATTAGTCATCCTACCAAAGAGGTAGCCTCCTGCCAGAGAGTCCTAAAATGATGCTTTGACTCCCCCAGAGTTTTAACTGGAATGTGGCAGAAAGGGAGCGTGACACCAATATTTTTATGTTCTGCATGGAACTGCAGTTGAAACTGGAGAGGGGAAAGGAAGAGGCACATGATCCACGGCCTTTTTGAGCGTGCTGCAACTTTAGATGGGTCAGTTAGAACATCTGTTTGGCCTGATTTCCCAAAGGTCCAGAACAGTGTTAGTAATATTGACATATCTTTGTAAAACTTTTATTGGATGAAAAATAGCATATAAATGCCCTCTGTAGTGAGACAGTATACAAAAGCTGGGTTTGGAAAAAGTATGAATTCTTTTTTTCAGGGTGTCCTCAATTACAAGGTAAGAGCAGTAGGTGGTGGCCTGATAGATCACCTTTTAGTTGATCATCTAGTGTTGCAGTCACACAGGAACTCCCAAGGAGTGCTATATCCCCTTACTCTCTTTAGTTCTTGATACACGATGGCTGCTCAAATTAATGTCCGGTTTAGCTTGTGACAAAGGGGTGAAGTTGCAGTTACTTCTGTGACCATGATTGACTGTCTCAGTTTTCATCTTCAGAGTCTTCTGAAATGGTAGTTCTCATGGTCGTCCTTCCTGGACAACTCTTCTGTTTAGACATGCAGTTATTCCATGGAACTTGGGTCTGGTCAGAACTCCTTCTCTTAAATTTAGCCCCAAAAGTGGTTAAAGACTTCGGATTCAGAACTTTTTTTTTTTTTAGTAATTTTTTGAATTTATACAATTGATTTTGAGTTGTTTACTTTCTGGGAAATTGTCTTAATACTGTTACCCTTGCATCAAACCCTTCTTCTAAGATTCAAGCCATTTAGCCATTTTAAAAATATTTTTAACAGAGGCGTGGATAATAATCGGTTCTTGAAAGAAAACTTTCCCTAGTGAATGTATCATGCTGTAAAGTAACTAGGATAGATTTATTGATTCTGGCTAGAAATTTAAAACACAGCCTTGAACACTTTGTGATCTTCCCACTGATATATCCAGATTACTTTTGGTGCCAAGTATTGTATTTAATTCACATATTTATTTATTTTTTTCCTGTAAAAACATTTCACTAAGTTATTTACTAAGATATATCACTGAAATTTACAAGGCCGAAAAAGTAATTAATTCACAATATTTGCTATCAAATTCTGTCATACGGATATGTATTTCTACTCACCTCTTATTTCAGTATTACAGGATAGATTTTGACCTACACCTGTATAAATAATTACCTTAATGCATGGTTATTCTGTGGATCAAATCACATTAAATATATCTGAACCTACAACCTCTTTGTATGTGGGTAAAGGTGAATAATAATCTGTGCTTTGTAAAAGCAGCCAATAATCAGCATCTGTGTCCATAATCTTCATAACAATGGGGGGGGTTAATCCTGGTTAAGTATACATTTTAGGAAATTATATACTTCACTATTGCACATCATTTACAGTTCTTGTAAACAGTGCCATTGCAGCTGTCATCAGCCACTGCTGCAACATTATTAGTCTTTAATTATAGTACTGTAGGAAGAAGTAAGTGTCATATATCTCTTCTCATCACTGTGGTTTTAATCCAATAAACTCAACAGATGCAAATTGGGAACACAGCAAGCAGGGAAAGTATTTCTGCAAGGGCTGTGCAAGTAATCTGCTTCTGTTTGGGACAGCATCTAAAGGCATAAAACAATCTACTATCTTTCAAATACAGATTTTTTAAATTTGTATTTTATTGAAAATATCTAGCAAAGGAAAAAATAGCTTCATGTAATTTTTTTCTTTGAATAAGAAGATGATAATGCATCAGGTTTACTAAGCTCTTGCAGGTAACTATAAGCAGCAGTTGCTTTTGTTGCTTTTGTTTTCATATTTTGTTGCTTTTGTTTTCATATTTTGAAATATGAAATTTGAAATTTCAGACTGAGTGACCTAAATGGCTGTGGTTCATAAACAAAAGCGTAAAATCAAGAAGCATACTATCAGATGTTCTACAACTTAACTGGTTAGGGGAGAAAATACCTATTGCATATTTCACCATTTTGTGTGCTTAACAGTAAGAGCTCTCTTGAGACATCAGCATAAACCCTGTATGCACCTGTCAAAGGGATTCCCCAGATTCCATACTCATGCCTGTATGTAATTTAGTCACTGAATAACTTTATCTTATCTTCTTGTTTCAATTTCAGATTAATTTGGTGCTCCTGTAAAGTTCTTACAAGCTAGCATGTAGCCAGTGCTAAGATTCAGTATCTACTTAGGGAAAGTCCCCACTGATATGGAGTGAGTCCCCATTGATACAGCCCTTCCAAAGCCAGGTGATATATCCAACCTTCGTTCTGTAATCAAATATTTAAAAAAAAATGAGTTGACTGTATTTCAGAATGTTTCTGAAGCTACAGCCTGCAAATAAAATCCTAAGAATTACTTTGAAATCATTAGTACAATTATTAATTATCAACTTATGCACAGCTATTACTCAGATCAAATCTTTGTTGCTTGCATTTTATTATTGAATTAGTCTGACAAGTGGCAAGAAATGTGTGGCTGCCCTGTTGCACACCTGAAAGCAAGATTTTAAAATCCCCACCCAACTAAAAAACTGTTTTTTTGCATTGATAGATTTGCTGTTTATGGAAAGGAGATAATCAATAAGGACGGATTTTCACTTATCAGTAGTTCAGGTGTGTTCTGTGGCATCTACTGACTGCTGCCTAGGATCATCTGCAAAAAGAAAAACACTGAGGAAATGTATTAATCAGTAATTAAGAAACAAGCATATGAAGAACAAAGAAGACACTAAAAGCAAAAGTAGTAACTAAATAATATTTCTGTATATTGAAGGAGGAAAAGGACAGACAGCAGGAGGCATCCAACTGTAGGTAATCTTTTAGTGCCAGAAACACACACTTGCTGATGTAACCACGTCTTCACTAGCAAGGTTTTCCTGTTTAGATAGGCAGCAGCATAGTTTTACTGCTAAATGAATCTTGTGTTTAGCTGGCCTAAGATTAAAAAAAAAAAAAGTAAAAACGACGACAAAAAACAACTTCTGCAGCTTTGTCAGATTCTGAAAGCTGCCAAGAAACCTCGACATCATGCCCTGTTCCAAACTTTGAGTGTGCACACACAGTCTGGCCCTGGAAGGAGCTGCAGATCCTTCCTGAAAAGGACGTGTGCTTCTGTTAGCTATGTGCTCAGGTTTTTCTGTGCTTACTTACAATGCAAGTTAGATTACTAAAGTTTTCTAGTTGTAATTTAAAGAATACATGAGAATTACTGATATATTAGAAGGCTGGTTCTTCCCCTTCAGGAAAGATAAACTGTCTGACTTCAAAAAGTGTCTGACTTCAAAAAGGTTTTCTTTTTCTATTGAAAAAGTCATAGTTTTCTTGCAAGAACCCAGATACAAGTGTCCAATGGTAACCTCACAAATACAGCCTAAGAAACAGAAATGAGAAGGCCACCTAGAAAGTGTTTGTATCTGTCAGTGACATGCTGCAGATATGTGACTGGTTTCCTTCAGAAATGTTCCATTTGAAAGGCAGATGTAGCATCTTCTTCACCGAAGTACCTGCAGAAAGTATTAATCAAGCAGCTACAGAATCCTTTACAGCAATCTTGTGTTTAGCTGGCCTAAGATTAAAAAAAAAAAAAGTAAAAACGACGACAAAAAACAACTTCTGCAGCTTTGTCAGATTCTGAAAGCTGCCAAGAAACCTCGACATCATGCCCTGTTCCAAACTTTGAGTGTGCACACACAGTCTGGCCCTGGAAGGAGCTGCAGATCCTTCCTGAACAGGACGTGTGCTTCTGTTAGCTATGTGCTCAGGTTTTTCTGTGCTTACTTACAATGCAAGTTAGATTACTAAAGTTTTCTAGTTGTAATTTAAAGAATACATGAGAATTACTGATATATTAGAAGGCTGGTTCTTCCCCTTCAGGAAAGATAAACTGTCTGACTTCAAAAAGTGTCTGACTTCAAAAAGGTTTTCTTTTTCTATTGAAAAAGTCATAGTTTTCTTGCAAGAACCCAGATACAAGTGTCCAATGGTAACCTCACAAATACAGCCTAAGAAACAGAAATGAGAAGGCCACCTAGAAAGTGTTTGTATCTGTCAGTGACATGCTGCAGATATGTGACTGGTTTCCTTCAGAAATGTTCCATTTGAAAGGCAGATGTAGCATCTTCTTCACTGAAGCACCTGCAGAAAGTATTAATCAAGCAGCTACAGAATCCTTTACAGCTCTGTACCTGCTCATACCTGCTCTTGATATGTCTGTGGAGCTCCCTTAACCGGCAGGTGCCCCTCCCAGCAGCTGTAGAGGTTTTAGAGGGGTAGTTCTGAGGCCCCACCAGGTACCAGATTGGCTGGACTGCAGATGTTGGCTTTTGGGGAAAATGGGCTCCCTCTGGTGAGTGGTTGGGTGGTTGTCAACTGAGCTACCTATGTGTTTTGGCTTGTCTTGGTTCAGATTTTATTTTGAAGTGGACTGTAGCAGTACTTGAGCACCCACACGCACTGGCATATAAAGTGTTGATGGCAACCGTCAGCACGCGTTGCCTTTATTTCCTGAAGGGCCATAGGTCTTGCTATAGTCAACCTTGCAATTTGTCACCGACTGGGCGGGAAGGCTTGGAGACTGACTGCTGGAAAGAGATGCCTGTGGAAAGTCAGGTATTACAGTTGTGTAGGACAATTTGGATGTGCTTCAGTTCTAACTCTGGCCTTAGTAAATCCCCAGCGTAGTTGGTTAATATTTCTTAGGCATTTTTTGGTTCATCCTGTGCTGAGCAACTTATTACCTTTACATTTTGCAGGATGCTGGTCCTGCAAATCAACAGAGCACAAATATGCTTTCTTTTGTAGCAAGTTTATTTATAGACATGTAAACCCAGAAACTAAAACTCTGTAGTCAACCACCTTAATTCAAACATCTCCAGGCTTTAACAGTAGAGGGCTGTCAACATAGTACATCTAGGGACTACATACACTGTGTCCTAGAGAAGATTTGTCTGAATTTTTAAAAGCTGAAAAAGTCATGAAATTTATCATTGAAGCAAGGTTTCTAAATTAAATCTTCTTGCAACATTTACATCTAGAGCCCAGTTAAACAGGTATCCTATCTTAATGGAACTGGTAAACTGGAGATGGCTGGGTAGAAATCGTCTTAGGTCTTGCAGGTTGTTTGCAGTAGGAGTGAGGATCTCTACTTCTTGATCTAGCTACAGAGTAGGTTTATTGAAATTCCTGGGTCTTTTTTTTTTTTTTTTTTTTTTTTTTTTTTTTAAGTTTTCAGTTCTGTGTGATAACTGCTCTCTCATCCTTTCAGTAAATACCTTCAAAGGGTGTCGTGAAGATAAAAAGGTGATGTTAAGAGGACAAAGGAGGAGGAAAGGGGGAGACTTTCAGTTCTAAAGTTTTATACAAACAGAAATAGGCCACGCAAGTAAAATAGGTGTGACTGGAGAATCACAGACTAGATAATTCTAAACATATCTCAAACCCGAGTAATAATGAGTGGATCAAAAAAAAAACCTGTATTGCTCAACTTAGCTTGGAGGTTTCTGCAGCTTAGTTGCTTTTTTATGTAGTTGCTAGCCATGTCAGGCACGATCTCATGAGGGGTTATTCCTTTCTCTGTCACTGTTCAGTGGTAATTAAAGGTGTTCAGAACATTGAACACTGATGGATTCTAGGCAGGGAAATTGTAGACTTCGCTGTGCCCTGTAAAGCAAGCGGATGTCTGCCTCTGGAAAGCTGCTAGTTTGGTAAATAGTGTTAGAAACATGATCAGATTGACTGCTTGGCATTTGGAAGAATGTGCAGGCGTCTTATAATCTACAACTGTACATGATGCTTCGGTGGAATGTTAATTAATCTTAAAATGATAAATTAATGTTTAATTAATATTAAAGTAATTAATATTAAAATTAAAAATCACGTTATATATTAAGAGCACTCATGGAACATAAATATCAGAAAACCAAACACTTGCAGTTATCAAGAAATGAAACCAAATTCATTTCCTGAACTTTCAAACTGCCTGATTTTTTTCTTTCTGTAGTTTATTTATCTAGATAAATTAAAAAAAAAAGTTGTAGTGCACTTAATCACTGAATATAATTGCAAAGATACAATGAAAATCCAGAGCATTTCCACTGGGCAACTTTTAAAATTACACTCTGGGACGATTTGATATTTTGATTTGCAAAAACAGCACCAGATTTTGTATTCCTATGTCTTGGTTATAAAGAATGCCCTTTTTGGTCATGTGAGAGCAGATACTTTTTAACAACATTACTACTGCAATTAATATCAGGGAAGGAAAGGACAACAATTACTTTCTTCTGAAAAAAAAATGTATCATATTCATCTTGGAAAAAGGTCTTATTCAGCTTTAGTGTCGTTGAGGGTTTAAATCCGTTCTTAATTTCTCTCTGATCTTACTTGTTCATCGCTGCTGATTCATCAGAACTGCATTCATGTTTGGTTTTAGTCATTATTATTTAATAATGTTGTTAGTCTCACTAACATACTTCTGCTAAACTGCTGGTATGGGATTATTTCTATATGCTAAAATCCCAGACCATCTCTTCTGTGGCTGTAAGCAATTGGCACAGTGGAACAGGAACTGCCCAGCTCCAAGCCCAGCTACTTTCTCATTTGTATAATGTAACGATTCTATTCTGGGTAAAGACAAAGATCTTCACACTTTGAAGTTACTGTGAAATATTGCTACCTACTGAAGAAAGCACTATATAAAAATGTATATTACAAGACTGCAGTAGCATTATCTGTAGTAGCATAGCCCACCTTCTAGAGAATATCTTAATGACATTCGTTCTTCTGGCCTCATTAAGGATACTCTGGGAGCTGCGTGATGCCAACGAACACAATCATTTTGCTCCAGTATAACTAGGATCAGCATTTTAATTGTACAGTGACATGACTTGTCCTTCACTAAGGCATCACTTCAGCATCCAGCATGTCAGAATAAATCTTTTTTTCTAAAAGTTTGCAGTAACTTTGCTGACATCAACCCAGCATAAATACAAACAGAGGCTAGGCCAAATTGTTTAGTTCAGTTCAGATCCCTGATCTTTTGGAGCGGCTCCAGCATTGTCTGAAGCATTCCTTTTTGTACTTAACTATGAAAACTAACAAGATTTCTGTTCTTGGAAATTCCAAGTGTAGGGGGGGGGGGTTCTACCTGGCCCCAGCTGTTGAGCTGCTTCGTGGTCCTACACAACCCCGGTCTCGAAGCGAAGGGTGCCGAAACCATAACGAAGCTGGGAACTCGTCATGTGGTCAAACTTGTCGTCAGCCTGTTTCACGGAGAAAAACGCAACAGGTCTGTGATCTTAGTCTCATGAATTAAAGGAGTATTAAAGGAGTAGATAATTTTATGAATATAGTGGGTGATGAGCCTTGGAAATAGATTACGAAGAATAGATGCCGTTGACTTTATTGGAATTGGTTTGGTTGCCCGTATTACCTGGCTGGAATGGATGCGACAGGAGTACCCAGCGCTCGTGTCGGTTAAAGGTGTCATTTCCCCTCGATTCCCATACATTTGATTTATGTCTTCAGGCGGAGGTAGGGGAAAGGCGTTACAGCCGCCTGAAAGCCAAGCCCAAGCTGTCCCGCCGGCGGCAGAGTTAACTCCTTCCTGGGAGAAGGCACCCTGGAGGCTCTCTCCCCCGCATCTTAGGTCCTCCAGAGAGGGCTGCGGGGAAGCGAAAGCCAAGCCCAAGCTGTCCCGCCGGCGGCGGAGTTAACTCCTTCCTGGGAGCAGGCACGCTGGAGGCTGTCTGCCCCGCACCCCAGCTCCTCCAGAGAGGGCTGCGGGAAAGCGGGGCGGCTGCGGGAGCGGCGGGGAAGGCACCGAGCGGGCAGGCTGAGGGGCGGGAGGCGGCGGGGACGGGAGCCGCGCTGCCTCCCCCCCTGGGGTGTCCCCCCCTCCCCGCACCGCACCCTGGGTGCGGGAAGCCCACTCGTGTCCGCCGGGAGGCGAAAGCGCTCTTACCTCGCAAGGGGAATCGCGCACGTCCCTTCTCCCCCCCCACCGGCCACCTTTAGGTCCTAAAATGCGGGGACACCGCCGCTTAACGCGCCCCGAAGCCGCCGCGCAGGGACCTCACTGTGCGGGACCGCGCTGTTCCCCCAGCCTGTGGTCCGTGCCCCGCAGCCGGGGAGCCCAGGGCAGGGTGCGGGATGGTCCGTGCTTCCACTGAGGCTGCTCCGCTCTGGGTGCTGCGGGCAGCTCGTGAGCAGCAAGTTTTTTGCGGGTTTTTGGGTGTTTGTGCGCTTTTGCTAGAGAGCAGTTTGCAGATTAAACTGAGGCAGGAGAACCGGTGACTTTTTAAATGTTGGGGACTATTACTTTGGTGTAAAGTAGTTAACGTTGCTTCGAAAGTCATCGAGTTTCTGAAAGTGACATTTTTGGTCTTTTATTTATTTGTTTATTTTTCCCTTTCAATATTGAGTGATTCCTGACCAGGGCCTCTTTGATCCACGCACTTTTCCTGACTCAAAATCCCGAAAAGTCTTCATTCCCGGAGATTTCTCGCAGCGTTGTCGGACGGGGCTGCTTTCATTAGCGGTTTTGAATGGCTTTAAAGAGGCAAAGCGTGTTGCCTTTAAATACACGTTTTAAAAAAAAAAGGCTCTTGTCTTGAGAAACTGCTCGATTTGCAGGAAGCCCTCCGGATGTTTGCTGCTTTTCATGTGGCATTTGTGGTCGGCTCTGATAACGCCGGGAGCACCGCCTCCAACCCCGCGCTCTGTAATGGCACTGGAAATAGAAACACATCTCTGGCCGGAGGATCCCCGCTCCGCGCCCCCGCGCTCTGTACCGCGGCGGGTTTAAAAGGTCAATAAATCAGAAGGATGAACTCTCGGCGGCACCGGTAGGTTGGGAAAGTTAACGAATGACCCCGGGAGTCGTCGTGCGACCGCCAAGGTTTTTCGGGAGCTCATTACCGAGCGCTTCGGGAAAGAGAGGTGTAAGCGGAGAGAGCGGCTGGAGTCAGAGTCAGTGCTGTCCGGTGTGTTTTAAAGTCACAATTAAAAAAACCCCAAAAACCTAAACAGTCAAAACAGAAAGCGGGAAAAGGGGTGAGACAATCCATTTCTGACACTGAGGGCACTGAAAGGGTCACAAACTGCCAACATTTTCTGTACAAACCGGGGAGCTTTTACTTTCTCGGCTTAGATTCAAAACACACCTTTCTTTCTTTGATCCCAGATCAATGAGCTGTAGAAGCAGTTTGCACAAATCTCCCAAACAAAGTCAGCGGCAGTTTGCTTAGTTTATTACCTCATGTTCATTATACAGAAAAAACATTTTCTTTTCTCCTGAAAGTGACAGCCACAAAATTGCTATAAAGTGTATTTGTAAGCAGTCCCTCTACTCGTTGGATATTTTCAGTGCAAGCTCTTGCAGGATTTGTTGCCTTGGCTTATGAAAATGTTTCTGCTAAGTAGAGTAAAAGGGACGGTTTGGTGTTTTAACACGACCGGCTGGTAAAAAAAAAGAAAAGAAAAAAAAAAGGGTAATACTCTCTTCTGCGGCTAAAATTCCAGGGCTGTCGGTTTTGTCGGAGTCAGTAACACGGCGTGAGCTGGGAACCGAGCTGGGAGTCACTGGAAATGCATCAACTTCGTTAGGGCAGCGCATTGTTGCCTCTTTGGGTTTTGTTTTGCTTGGAAGTTGTCTAGCTTTTCTCCCTTCAGCTGAGAATTCTGTTCTCTGCAGGGAAAAATAACGCGCATTTTCCTCCTGCACGAGTTTCCCTCAGACACGCTCCGGCTTCTGGTTAATTGGGAATTTTCTCTCGGTCTCAGCCGCGGGTGCGGTGCGGGACCTGTCCCCCGGGCAGCCGGCCTAGGGTTAGGGGCTCCGAGTCCCAGCACCTTCGGGTCGGGAAATGTCACAACCTCAGCCATAAAACTCATGTCACTGGCACCCCCAGCCTTCAAAAGGTACTCCCTAAGGTAGTGTCCCCCTAAAAACGACTGAAAAAAGCACTTAATTTCCTAACGAGCGTTCCCGGTTAATACCGCAAGTTCCGTGATGACCGTCGGCTTTCAAGCGGAGCGTGTCCCCATGAATTTATTTTACAATCAATTTTAAATGAATTATACTTTTGCAAGAATGGGGTTGTTATATACTAGTAGGAGACCAATTTGCACATACGTATGTGTAGGAACATTGTTTTCGCCTCCGCTGCTTCTACAACATCTGATAAGGGAAGAAAAGCAGAGCTGTTGGAATCGCGGGCTCTCGTTGCATTCGACTGTCCCGTGCGATTGAACGGGGGAAAAAAATACTAAAACCTTCTATTTGCTTGGTTTGAGGCAGATGCTAGTCCTTTGGCAATAGTTTCGACTGCTTGCAACAGGGATAAATACAGGATAGCATCATGGAAATACATCGCTTGTGTGTATATATGTATATAATCGTTTATATATATATTTATATAATCTCTAACAAACAGAGAGGCGTAGAAAGCTCGAATGCAGAAGTGCCTCAAGAATTATCCTCCTCGGTGTCAGTCCAGGGCCACCGGCCACTGCCTCCTTCTTCATTTTCAAATACCCACTGCTTGCCCAGGGTAAAGGAGCAGGTTTTACGCTGCACGAAACAGGAAAATTAATGTTAGAGTAAGTTAATGGCGATGCTGGCCCCATTCCTTTAATTTTAGCAGAATTCTTTTATTATTGGTTTATTTGAACGAAGTGGTTACCCAAAACAAAGGTGTCCTTAACCGAATAAACCTCTTTGATCTTCGCTTTAAAGCTCGGCGGTTTCTCAAATAAGCATCGATGCATTTAATAGCACCACACGAGGCTGCAAATATTTATCAGAGCGCCCGTGAAAACGCCGTATTTTAAATTCGTTTGTAGGGCAGAGAGGAACAAAACCGGTAGCGAGACAGAATTCGTGTATATTCTGAAGTGACGGACTTTTTACAAACATCGGTTTGCGTTCGCACTTCATTTATTCAGGCAAATTAGCGAAATCCCGAAGGAGACAACGCAACGGGCAACACGTACTGCAAAGCTCAATTTAAATAATAACTCTAAAAAACAATAACTCTCTGTGCTTCTGGCGGGTACCGAACAACTTTATTGCGATGTATGAAGAAGTGGGGTGGGATGTATTTCACAGGTGGGATATATTTCATAGTGTCCCACTGTCCCACGCAGGTTACATCTTTCATGGGATTTAGGAGGTGAAATACACCAAGGTAGCACTGGGAGGTCGGAAGAGATGTTGGCTTGGTTTCCTCTTCCCCAATGCAGCCCCGGCTGTTCCAGGGTACCTGGGTACGGTTGGAAATAATCTGTCCCTTCCAACCCTTTCGTGTCTCCTCCGGTCAGGGTTGTCCCTTTCTGGCCAGGCCGGTAACGGGTGGGTATTTGCCGGTGACAGGACGCTGGCGCACGGCCGTGATGGGCCGGTCCCCGCCGCCACCGCGGGGAAGGGGGCTCGACTTCGAGAGGCGCTTGCGAATGCGCTGTCGGTTCCCCGCAGGGACCCCCCCCCACCTCCCCGGTTGGCGGGGGGCGGGGGCAGGTCTGCCCGCACCGGGCCCCGCGACCTGCTCAGGTGCCGGGCCGGGCCGGGCGGAGCCCCGGGGCCGCCCCGCGCC
>NW_015091439.1:12797-15825 GCF_001431845.1 Calidris pugnax | reverse complement strand
TGTTGCCTTTAAATACACGTTTTAAAAAAAAAAGGCTCTTGTCTTGAGAAACTGCTCGATTTGCAGGAAGCCCTCCGGATGTTTGCTGCTTTTCATGTGGCATTTGTGGTCGGCTCTGATAACGCCGGGAGCACCGCCTCCAACCCCGCGCTCTGTAATGGCACTGGAAATAGAAACACATCTCTGGCCGGAGGATCCCCGCTCCGCGCCCCCGCGCTCTGTACCGCGGCGGGTTTAAAAGGTCAATAAATCAGAAGGATGAACTCTCGGCGGCACCGGTAGGTTGGGAAAGTTAACGAATGACCCCGGGAGTCGTCGTGCGACCGCCAAGGTTTTTCGGGAGCTCATTACCGAGCGCTTCGGGAAAGAGAGGTGTAAGCGGAGAGAGCGGCTGGAGTCAGAGTCAGTGCTGTCCGGTGTGTTTTAAAGTCACAATTAAAAAAACCCCAAAAACCTAAACAGTCAAAACAGAAAGCGGGAAAAGGGGTGAGACAATCCATTTCTGACACTGAGGGCACTGAAAGGGTCACAAACTGCCAACATTTTCTGTACAAACCGGGGAGCTTTTACTTTCTCGGCTTAGATTCAAAACACACCTTTCTTTCTTTGATCCCAGATCAATGAGCTGTAGAAGCAGTTTGCACAAATCTCCCAAACAAAGTCAGCGGCAGTTTGCTTAGTTTATTACCTCATGTTCATTATACAGAAAAAACATTTTCTTTTCTCCTGAAAGTGACAGCCACAAAATTGCTATAAAGTGTATTTGTAAGCAGTCCCTCTACTCGTTGGATATTTTCAGTGCAAGCTCTTGCAGGATTTGTTGCCTTGGCTTATGAAAATGTTTCTGCTAAGTAGAGTAAAAGGGACGGTTTGGTGTTTTAACACGACCGGTTGGTAAAAAAAAAAGAAAAGAAAAAAAAAAGGGTAATACTCTCTTCTGCGGCTAAAATTCCAGGGCTGTCGGTTTTGTCGGAGTCAGTAACACGGCGTGAGCTGGGAACCGAGCTGGGAGTCACTGGAAATGCATCAACTTCGTTAGGGCAGCGCATTGTTGCCTCTTTGGGTTTTGTTTTGCTTGGAAGTTGTCTAGCTTTTCTCCCTTCAGCTGAGAATTCTGTTCTCTGCAGGGAAAAATAACGCGCATTTTCCTCCTGCACGAGTTTCCCTCAGACACGCTCCGGCTTCTGGTTAATTGGGAATTTTCTCTCGGTCTCAGCCGCGGGTGCGGTGCGGGACCTGTCCCCCGGGCAGCCGGCCTAGGGTTAGGGGCTCCGAGTCCCAGCACCTTCGGGTCGGGAAATGTCACAACCTCAGCCATAAAACTCATGTCACTGGCACCCCCAGCCTTCAAAAGGTACTCCCTAAGGTAGTGTCCCCCTAAAAACGACTGAAAAAAGCACTTAATTTCCTAACGAGCGTTCCCGGTTAATACCGCAAGTTCCGTGATGACCGTCGGCTTTCAAGCGGAGCGTGTCCCCATGAATTTATTTTACAATCAATTTTAAATGAATTATACTTTTGCAAGAATGGGGTTGTTATATACTAGTAGGAGACCAATTTGCACATACGTATGTGTAGGAACATTGTTTTCGCCTCCGCTGCTTCTACAACATCTGATAAGGGAAGAAAAGCAGAGCTGTTGGAATCGCGGGCTCTCGTTGCATTCGACTGTCCCGTGCGATTGAACGGGGGAAAAAAATACTAAAACCTTCTATTTGCTTGGTTTGAGGCAGATGCTAGTCCTTTGGCAATAGTTTCGACTGCTTGCAACAGGGATAAATACAGGATAGCATCATGGAAATACATCGCTTGTGTGTATATATGTATATAATCGTTTATATATATATTTATATAATCTCTAACAAACAGAGAGGCGTAGAAAGCTCGAATGCAGAAGTGCCTCAAGAATTATCCTCCTCGGTGTCAGTCCAGGGCCACCGGCCACTGCCTCCTTCTTCATTTTCAAATACCCACTGCTTGCCCAGGGTAAAGGAGCAGGTTTTACGCTGCACGAAACAGGAAAATTAATGTTAGAGTAAGTTAATGGCGATGCTGGCCCCATTCCTTTAATTTTAGCAGAATTCTTTTATTATTGGTTTATTTGAACGAAGTGGTTACCCAAAACAAAGGTGTCCTTAACCGAATAAACCTCTTTGATCTTCGCTTTAAAGCTCGGCGGTTTCTCAAATAAGCATCGATGCATTTAATAGCACCACACGAGGCTGCAAATATTTATCAGAGCGCCCGTGAAAACGCCGTATTTTAAATTCGTTTGTAGGGCAGAGAGGAACAAAACCGGTAGCGAGACAGAATTCGTGTATATTCTGAAGTGACGGACTTTTTACAAACATCGGTTTGCGTTCGCACTTCATTTATTCAGGCAAATTAGCGAAATCCCGAAGGAGACAACGCAACGGGCAACACGTACTGCAAAGCTCAATTTAAATAATAACTCTAAAAAACAATAACTCTCTGTGCTTCTGGCGGGTACCGAACAACTTTATTGCGATGTATGAAGAAGTGGGGTGGGATGTATTTCACAGGTGGGATATATTTCACAGTGTCCCACTGTCCCACGCAGTTTACATCTTTCATGGGATTTAGGAGGTAAAATACGCCAAGGTAGCACTGGGAGGTCGGAAGAGATGTTGGCTTGGTTTCCTCTTCCCCAAAAGCAGCCCCGGCTGTTCCAGGGTACCTGGGTACAGTTGGAAATAATCTGTCCCTTCCAACCCTTTCGTGTCTCCTCCGGTCAGGGTTGTCCCTTTCTGGCCAGGCCGGTAACGGGTGGGTATTTGCCGGTGACAGGACGCTGGCGCACGGCCGTGATGGGCCGGTCCCCGCCGCCACCGCGGGGAAGGGGGCTCGACTTCGAGAGGCGCTTGCGAATGCGCTGTCGGTTCCCCGCAGGGACCCCCCCCCCCCTCCCCGGTTGGCGGGGGGCGGGGGCAGGTCTGCCCGCACCGGGCCCCGCGACCTGCTCAGGTGCCGGGCCGGGCCGGGCGGAGCCCCGGGGCCGCCCCGCGCC
>NW_015091439.1:4385-11649 GCF_001431845.1 Calidris pugnax | reverse complement strand
GCGGCGGGGCAGCCGTCGGCGGCGGCCGAGGCGGCGCCGTGCCGGGAGCAGCTGGAGCGCTTGCCGCAGGAGGAGCTGCTGGGCGAGGTGGACCGCAGCGAGTTCGAGCAGTACCTGCGCTTCGTCTGCAAGGCCGAGCTGGGGCTGCCCTTCGCGGGCCACGAGGCGGCGGGGCTGCCGGCGCCCGAGGGCGCGGGGCCCGTCTCCTCGGCCGTGTCGGACGCCAGCACGGCCGTCTACTACTGCCCCTACCCCGACGTGTGAGGGACTGGCTCGGGGGCACGCCGCGGACTGGCAGGGACCCGCCCGGCCCCCCTCCTATTTATGTAATTTATTGGGATCTGGAGAACTGACAGGGTATCCGGGACCTGCTTGGGGTTTAACAGGCGATGCGCCGTCTCGCCCTCCGGGTTGTGCAGGTCTTGCCATCGCTGTCCGACCGTGACACGTGAAACTGTTCCTGCTGTGGAACCGTGGTTCTAGTTACACACGTGGGATACAATTTTCTGGGATCTTGTTAGAGATCCGTATGCTTTTTGTAATGTTGTACATAGTGCTGGTTTTTATATGTTGGATTTGTACAGGATAATTTTGCACTTTTACAAATAAAGGGAAAATAATAAAACTGGTCGCTGATATCTCCTCAAAGAGATATTACCGTCCGTTGTAGTCGGTTATTATTGTTTTTTAAACTACCTTTACTAATGTCCCTTGCACTAAACATTAGGTCCGGTCACCCTTTGTGTGGACATAGTCTTCTTCCGTCTCTCTTGTTTATATTATAAACAAAACTTAAAGCGTTCAGAAACCGTCTACAATACGTTGTTCTTTAATTTTATTTAAAAGAAAAAAAGCTCTCTATTGAAGGTTTCTTAGACGGATTATTCGTGTCACTGAATTAAAAAGAAAAAAAAAAAAAGCGACCTATTCTAAGTGTAAAGCGACCATTAGAAAGCTCTTAGCGAAGTAGTTTAGGGCGTGGGGTCTATTTTTCATGTAATCGTGGACACAGAGGATGCCATTCAGAGTAGCACCTTGCTGAAATGTCCGGGTCAGCCCGGGTTAAAGCACCTCCACGGAGAGAACGTCTTTCGTGTCCCAGTAGCTGCCCTCGCTGCGCCGGGGCTACCAGAACGAGAGCGGAGACTGGAAGCCGGCTCAAATCAGGGCTCAAAGTAGGTGACAAATTTCGACACGAGTCTCTAAGAGGGGAGGCCGAGCAGGAGCACCCCGCTCGGGTACCCGACCGTGGCGACACGTCAAAGAATCTTCCCTTTTCTTTCCTAAAGAGACTCCTTACTGCTATGTCATGGCGACCATAGATAGAAATATCTTTGTGATGGACAGATACGCGCCCTGCGGTTAAACTTCCGTGGAAGTGGAAGGCGTTTGCATTTAGATGGTAGGACTGAGTCCAGCTGTGGGGTGGGACTGATAAATTCATTATGTTTATTACTTAAATCGGGGGGAGGGGGGAACAGTCATCTGGGTCGTTTGCTCCCTAAGATAAAGCTGTGGAACTGAGCCCTGGGGAGGAGGGGGCCGGGGCCGAAGTGGCAGACTTGCCCACTGATTGACCTGTCTTCCATGAGGACGGGAAATTAAGTTGGGTGCGTTTTCAGATTACATTTAAAGAGGCTTAAATTTGTACCAGTGAAAGCTAAAATAGCGTACACAAACCCAGAGGCAAGCTGGGTCACTGAGTTTCAAGCATAGCTTCGTCGGCAAAAAATTGACTATGTAATCTCATACTATTAGTCTTGGATTAAAATGCTTTCAAACCCTTAGTATTCTCTAAAATAGTCTACCCTCTAGTTTCTTAATCTTCCCATTTTACTTCTCCAACAGTCTTCTGGGGATATACCCAGAAGGTATATCCCAGGGATATACTTCTCTGGGATATACCTAAAATACCCACCCTGCCACTCTCTCCACTCCACTTCCACGTGTACACGAGAAAAAGTATACATTCCTAAATGAGATGGTACCTCGGGACAAGACCATTAGATGTCTTCTTGATACTTCAATTTGGAAAAAAATATAACCTCTTCCTAAGCAGAGATAAGTAACCCCAGTAAAGAAATATCCATGACAAATGACCGTTTTGTATTGGTTGAGTTTTGCTTTCATTATACGGCTTTAACCTACAGGATTAAATTGAATTCGTTTCCCTTTTCTCACAGGTTCATGGCTTTCTGGAAGAAAACCACTTTGGGAAATAAATATTTGATAAATTTGGGTTTTGATAAATTTGGCTGCCATTTCTTATCATTTTTCAGTCAGGTGCAGGTTTTGCTCCCCTCCTCTCTCCTTCACCCCAACTTGTCAGGCAGTTGAAAGCTGACGCTAACTTGAAAGTGTAAGTGGGTTCCTGACAAAGGTTGTAAACCTTCTAATTAATTTTTATTATAATACCGGAAGTGTTTGACAATAAATAAATATATAGGTTTTGGAATAAGGATTGGCCAGCCAATCTTGGCATCTTGGCATCTTGGATGCCAAACAGTGTGTGTCAGATCTTACAGCAACCCTTTGCACAGAGCTTTTGCAGACTCAAATCTAAGAAGCATTATTTTCCTGTATGTATCCAGCTTCTTCCCCCCTCTTCCCCTCCTCTCTCCTTCACCCCAACTTGTCAGACAGTTGAAAGCTGACGCTAACTTGAAAGTGTAAGTGGGTTCCTGACAAAGGTTGTAAACCTTCTAATTATTTTTTATTATAATACCGGACACGGTTGACAATAAATAAATATATAGGTTTTGGAATAAGGATTGGCCAGCGTAACAGTCTTGGATGCCAAACAGTGTGTGGTGATGATGTATAGGCAGATCTTACAACAGTAATTAATTTTTATTATAATACCGGAAGTGTTTGACAATAAATAAATATATAGGTTTTGGAATAAGGATTGGCCAGCCAATCTTGGCATCTTGGCATCTTGGATGCCAAACAGTGTGTGTCAGATCTTACAGCAACCCTTTGCACAGAGCTTTTGCAGACTCAAATCTAAGAAGCATTATTTTCCTGTGTGTATCCAGCTTCTTCCTCCCCCCTTCCTGTGAGAAGAACAGTTTGAACCTTCTGTAACATGTCTAAATGTTGTAGGTTTATGCACTACCAATATACTTGGAGCAACATTTTCAGAAGCTCCATCCAAACCCTGTTTTCCATAAAGCATGTCTTGACTTCCCCATTCTGAGTGATCTTACACCCAAATCTGTCCAGCAGGCCTTTTGAAAACGTTAAACCTTCCTCACGTCCCACGAGCGCCCATGGCAATCGGGTATTAAAAGAAGGACCCAAACCCAACTAATTATCTTTGGCAAGTGTTTTCCATGGCACGGTTCTGGAGGTCAGGGGGTTGCTACAGCCCTCGGGAGGCTGTGCAGAAGGCTTTCCTTTTCTTCTGTCCCTCTCTTACCAATTTGTTGTGTTTCAGGAGGTCCGTAGTCGCATCTCGATTTTTCCTAATACAGCCAAGCTCTTTATGGGGGTGTCTCACTGCAATCAGAGGGTGTGTGTTTCGGTGGTTGGGGTTTTCCTGTGTGTGTGTGTCTAAACCAGTAGGCCTAGTTCAAGAGAAGGAGATTTCAGACAAAAGTGCTGGGTTAAAACCAGCTCAAGGTCCATCTGTCCAGGGTAAGTGGTGGGGAATAGTTACAAGGGGAGAATAAAGCCACAGTCACTAGTGGAAGGTGGCTGGGACTGGAAATGTCAGGAGCAGTGGTCTGCTGCTCTGAAAAAACACACTTAACTTAGTCTAAACCAGTAGAAAAGTCAGTAGGCCTGGTTCGAGAGAAGGAGATTTCAGACAAAGGTGCTGGATTAAAACCAGCTCAAGGTCCATCTGTCCAGGGTAAGTGGTGGGGAATAGTTACGAGGGGAGAATAAAGCCACGGTCGCCAGTGGAAGGTGGCTGGGACTGGAAATGTCAGGAGCAGTGGTCTGCTGCTCTGAAAAAACACACTTAACTTAGCAGATTTCTGCCCGTTTCTGGTAGCTGTAGGCTTTTCAAATCCGAGTAATCTGCAGAAGACATTAGGAGCAATTCTGCCGCAGAATTCCTCCTTGGAGACGAGTTTTATCTATTTACGTGGCGCCCCTACTCTTGTTTTGGAATAAATATCTCCCCCGCCTCCCCCGCTGGTTACATCGCCTGTGGAGGACCTACCAAAATTCTGCTTTGAGCGTGCCCACTGGAGAAGGTGGGCTGAAAACCCACAGCTGGTGGTGTGGGTGGTGGTTCAGCACGGGGACAGCTGGCACGGGTGACAGCGACAGGTCGTTTGCAACCGTGTGACGAGCCTAAATGAAAGCAGCGGGGGTGTGTGTGGGGGTGTGTGAGGTGGTGGTGGGGGCTGCTGAATTCGGTGTCAGTTGCCCAACGATTCAAATAGGAGACAGAAAAGCAGTGGAAATATGGAATCATAGAGCGATTCACCAAAATTCTGCTTTGAGCGTGCCCACTGGAGAAGGTGGGCTGAAAACCCACAGCTGGTGGTGTGGGTGGTGGTTCAGCACGGGGACAGCTGGCACGGGTGACAGCGACAGGTCGTTTGCAACCGTGTGACGAGCCTAAATGAAAGCAGCGGGGGTGTGTGTGGGGGTGTGTGAGGTGGTGGTGGGGGCTGCTGAATTCGGTGTCAGTTGCCCAACGATTCAAATAGGAGACAGAAAAGCAGTGGAAATATGGAATCATAGAGCGATTCGGGTTGGAAGGGACCTTCAAGATGATGGAGTTCCAACCCCTCCCGCCGCGGGCGGGGACATCTCCCACCCGACCAGGTGACAGATCTCCTCGGGTCCCTTACTTTGATGGCCGCGTTGTACCGGGGCCTGGCAGTGACTGACCCCCTCTGTCTTCCCGCACCGAGTAGTGTTATAGCCGGGTCTGTACATCCCGGTCCTTACATACCCACCTATGCGTAAGGTTAAACAGACAAGGGCGACAAAGATGGTGAGGGGTCTGGAGAATAAGTCTGATGAGGAGAGGCTGAGGGAGCTGGGGGTGTTCAGCCTGGAGAAGAGGAGGCTGAGGGGAGACCTTATTGCTCTCTACAACTCCCTGAAAGGAGGGTGTAGAGAGATGGGGGTCGGTCTCTTCTCTCAAGTCACAGGCGACAGGACAAGAGGAAATGGCCTCAAGTTGCGCCAGGGGAGGTTCAGGCTGGATATTAGGAAAAATTTTTTCACTGAAAGGGTTATCAGCCATTGGAATGGGCTGCCCAGGGAGGTGGTTGAGGCACCATCCCTGGAGGTGTTCAAAAGACAGGTTGATGTAGTGCTGGGAGGTATGGTTTAGTGATGATGCTCCTTGATTGTAGTGCGGGTGCCTATTTTTGTCAGTAAGGTTGATGGTTGGACAAGATGATCTTTAAGGTCCCTTCCAACCTAGAAGATCCTGTGATTCTGTGATTCTGTGAATTAACGTGTCGACTAATTAAACGCCTGCAAAATCCAAGCGCAATCGCCCTGCTTCGGTTTCCAGCCTACCAAATGAGGACAGGTTCTTTCACCTTCTGTGTGTTAGCGCTCGGAAATCATCCGTAGGGATGGGAGCTGCTGCTGGCGGTGGTGAGCTCCACAGCCGCTTTATGGGACAAGCCCTATAACCTCATGCTGTCGAGTTTTTAGGAGTTGTGAATAAATTCCGCGGTGTGACCACAGCCGGCCGGGCGGTGCTGTGACCCGGGGCGGCCGTGATTGTGACCCGGCTGACCCATTTCTCGTTCTGCCGAAGAAAAACTGTCTTGTGCCCAAATACTCGGCACCTACCTCCCTAGAGCTCTCCAGGCGGAGACCGGCGGGCACCAATTCCCGGGCTAACCGGGCCGGTAGGGGAGGTAGGGTCAAAGCCTAAAAATCGATCCCCCGTTCCAGCAGGGAACGGGGCGGCCGCATGCTTCTCTTCTAGGGAAATTTCAAATGCGCGTCTAAAGAATACGAGTGATAATTTGTGTGTGTGTGTGTCAAAAACTGGAGCGGAGAAGGTTCTTACCTGAAAGGAGGTGGTAATTTAAGAAACGTGTGGACATGGCACTTCAGGGCATGCTCTAGTGCCTGGGATTGTTGGTTTGTGGCTGTTTGTGGCTGGGTGTGGTGTGTGGTGGTTTTTGGTTGGTCAGGCACTGGAACTGGTGGTGGAGTCACCATCCCTGGAGGTATTTAAGAAAAGTGTAGCCATGGCACTTCAGGGCATCCTTTAGTGCCCGAGATTGTTGGTTTGTGGCTGTTTGTGGCTGGGTGTGGTGTGTGGTGGTTTTTGGTTGGTTGTTGGTTTTGGGTTTGTTTTTTTTTTTTGTGGTTGGAGTCTATGATCTCAAAGGTCCCTTCTAACCATGAATATTCTGTGATTCTGTGATTCTTTCCTGCAGTTTAAGGGATTTTAATATAAATACATTAATCTAATTTCAGTCCGAGGGGATTTCTGCCAAACTTAAGCTGACATCATTATCATTATTATCATTAAGTGGGCGCGCTTGATCGTTCCTCGAGTGTGTGTTCCGTCCTCCGGCCCCTTCCCAGCCCGCAGGGGTTTATATTCCCGTCTCCGGGATCCCGGTTCCACGCTCCGTGGGGAGGGCGAAGGGCTAAATAACTCCCGCCAGCGCTCTCCTTCGCCAAGAACTAACACACAACCACTTCATCTCGACTTCAAGCGAAGCACGAACACTGAGGCACCGGGCAAGGAACTGTAAGATGCCTTAATTCATTCCAGTGTCGGTCGGTGGGGAGAAGACGGGGAGCTGTCTTCCTTAACCTTATCCTTAACCGCCCACAAAATTAATTAACGAGGGCATGATTTATTCAGACTCTCCCTCTCTCCCCCTTCCCCTCCTCCCGCTCCCCCGGTAACTGCACGGCCTTTTATTCAAATAAGACTGTAATTTGAGGGATGTTTTGGGCTCGTACGGTGACGCCCCATAACTAAATGGTCCAACAAACACACTCCAGGTCATGCCAAGGCTGCAGATCGCCCGGCCGCTCATTACGGGCAAACTTATGCATCCTCCCTGCACTAATTAATTACCTTCAGCGGTACGCGGTGAGAAATTAGGTTATTGGTACGATTGAAAATACGATTAAATATTGGAGAGCTTAAAACGGAAGAATGATTACGGCTGATGAGCGTGTGCCATTTACCAGGAACACACTCGAAATAAACGGCAGTGGGAGAGTGATAAAAATAATTCTCGAAAAAAGCCAAAAGACCTTTTTAGGACAAAGAAACAGTGTCGTCTTCACAGCCTTTCCCAGTGTTCCC
>NW_015091439.1:0-2405 GCF_001431845.1 Calidris pugnax | reverse complement strand
CCCTCCTATTTATGTAATTTATTGGGATCTTCACGGGAGAGTTTCGCAAACCCCGTCCTGGTGGAAACATTCTCCTACCGTGCAGCGTGAAAGGATGGTTCAAACTGTTTCTGACTGGTGTGCCAGCCTGTTTACGTCTTTTTTTACCTCCGTGCACAGACTGAGCATCATTTTTGCAACATCGGCTCTGTTCCTTGTTTGCCCAGAACATGTTTTTATGAGCTGTTTTTAACTAATTTTATTTATCTTTTTTTTTTGTACTTCAGGAAAATAAATTTATGTACAGCTGTTTCTGTCATTCTTCTTGGCCATATGGCCCTTTAGGGACACTTATCTAAGGTTAAATCTGTCATGCCCTAAGGTGGAGTAAAGTGAATGCAGATACTGTGTGACACTTTCTTTCACCGTGACAATGGCTCTAAAACTGTCTCCAGGACCAAAGACGTTCGTCCCCAGGTGTGGCTGTATTCCTGTTACATAGCTGAACGGCTAGACCTGTGCTGCTGTGCCTCCTGGAGTGCAGAACATGTGGCTTGTACTTAACTGCAGGTTTTTTGTATGTTTTTTTCTGGTTTGTAAGTGCCAGCTGGAATTTGGAGTTGTCACGAATGCGCTGGGAGAACCCTTTTCCCTCAAACTTTAGTCTCTGTAGCAAAAGAAGCTGGGTAAGTTTAAGATGCTACTTTTCTAGTGTGCCCATTGGATTTGGATAATTGTAGATGGGAAGGTGATTTTGTTTGACATGGTGATTTCTTTTTGAACCAAATGATTCACAAATAACCTTGGTACTGTATTTACAAATTCTTTTGCTTTCTGCCACCTGCCTTCAAGTAGGTTTACACTGTTTTGTGTCATGGGGTTTGGGCTTATATTGGTAAGGAGAAAAAACAGTGCAGCCCAAACGGTCATCTGAACTGCTCCCAACTGCCAGTATCAATTAGCCATTAAAACATGAGGTTTTTTAGCATGTTCAGCTCTACTGCTCTGTGACATTTCTGCTGGTGCAAGAGTACAACCACATCTCATTCTCATCATAACACTGTCAGGTAAGCATAAAGCTTAACAACACTTCTGATGTCTCTCTTCTGTTTGGAAGATGCTGGCTGGAGTCAACACACAGTAACTGTAGTAGAGGATTTAAAATTCAAAAGTGATATTATAAATTTTGTTTATATTGCTTTTTTCTTATATTTGTTGATTACAGATGTCCCAAGAGTAATTTTTTCCTATCATACAGTAGTAGTCTAGCCATAGCTGAGCTGAGTTATAAAATCAAATAAAAAATCATCCAGTAAAAGAAAAGTATGGAAGAAATGCAAGCTTAATTAAGGAAATCTCAAGGTAATATTGAACAAAGAACTTTCAGAATTAAGGTTACCAGTGCAGCTCTAATTAACTTTTAGTAAGTAGTGTTATGATATAGGCATTAATAGTAAATGATGTGCACATTTTCTATGGAACTACAACCTAGTTAATCAGTATGTTATACATAAATGATACATGAAGATCAAAGTCAAAATGCTCCATAATTCTAGTACTTACAGCACTTTTTTCTTTGTGAGTTGAATTCCCTTTGCCTTCAGTTGCATTTTGGAGGCTCGGTGCTTCTGTACATCATCCCAAACTGATTCCTTGGTTAAAGGAGAGAGACTGGTGCAATGCAATCCATCTCAAACAAAATCTGTTACTATGTAGAACCTTGTGACTGTAATATTTACAAGATGCAGCTCTCTAGATTATCACTGAATTACCTTAACCTTGAGATGACCGTTTTCCTGCCTTATTTGATCTCTCCCCTTACTCTTCCCTTCATTTGCTGCCTGCCTTCTAATACTTTCTTCCTAGAACTTTGCCCACCACCTGTATGAAATGAAGCAGCAACCGAGGGATGCCTCATAAATAACAAATTTATCCTCTCTTGCTGTATGAGCTTGTATTTTGAACTGCCACAAGGTGAAGACCAAGGAACAAATATTGTCAGTGTGTTTTTGAGGTAATAGTACAGGACAACAAAATGATGCTGGTGCTGTGGAATCACTGGTTCAATGCCCATTTCTGGAATGACAACTGTTACTTTTGCCTCTGTCTGTTCTCTGTTTCCTTTTGCTACAGTCTCTGACTACTGTACTCTCTGCCTCGTTTATGTTCCTTTCATTGCTCACATCAGCATTTTTCCTTTTCCATAACAGCTTACACACTCCTACCTGGTTTATATGCCCTCTTTCCATTCTCAAAATACCAGGCTTTTTCCCTTTGTCTGAAATCTACCCATATTCTGTCCCTTTCCTTAATTGCTCGGCTGTTTTTTTAACTCCCCTTTTCAGGAATGACAACTGTTACTTTTGCCTCTGTCTGTTCTCTGTTTCCTTTTGCTACAGTCTCTGACTACTGTACTCTCTGCCTCG
>NW_015091438.1:0-1003 GCF_001431845.1 Calidris pugnax | reverse complement strand
TTGAGGGAGGGGATTCTGCCCTTCTACTCCACTCTGATGAGACCCTGCCTGGAGTGCTGTGCCCAGCTCTGAAGTCCTCAGCACAGGAAGGACATGGATTTGTTGCTGTGGATCCAGAGGAGGCCACAACAATGTTCGGAGGGCTGGACAGGCTGAGAGAGTTGGGATTGCTCATCCTGGAGAAGAGAAGTCTCCAGGAAAACCTTATTGCAGCCTTTCGGTACCTAGAGGGGTCTTACAGGAAAGATGGAGACAGGAGGTTGGACTAGGTGGCCTTGAAAGGTGCCTTCCAACCCAAACTATTCTATGATTATTATTTCCTTGTATTGTTACCTCTTTGAGTAAAACAGAAGAAAGTTTAGGGAAGAAAGAACATTTAGTGCATATTGGTGGTATGGAAGAGGTGTACATACATCACCCCAGCTGGATGATGACAGCGGCAAAGAGAGAACAACTGCCAGCTACAAGTGAAGAGGCAGAAATTAGAGCAACTGCTGAAAAATCACTGAAATTAAGGACCTGCTCGTTTAGTGTGATTGGAGCATGTAAATATTAACTCTAATGATGACAACATGTAAATTGGAGTGCTCAATAAAATTTGAGCACACGAAACTGAAGTGCCACAACCTGCTTTATTGATAATTTTTAAAGTCATCTGCATTTAATTTGCCACACTATTTACATATGTAGTTTGCTTGTAGCAGAATTTCTATATGGAACTCACCAGTCTCCCAAAATTCACATGTGCAGGTACATAGAAACAAAACAAAGATTCTTTGTGCAAGATATCCTAAAGTCAGGAGCTAGTTAGGGATATGAAATTTTTTCATTTAACTTGTTCTGCACCAGTCTCTGATAGAGACATGTATATACAAGAAAACCAAAAGTTGGTTGCAAGTTAACACTAAAAACTCCTGACATAATCAACTTTAATTTACTAATCAATAAGGATAGTAAATAGAGGCAAATACTCGTACATGGAAACAGATTAGTTTACTGTAAA
>NW_015091437.1:6362-30377 GCF_001431845.1 Calidris pugnax | reverse complement strand
AAACCAGCTCCCTGACCCCCAGACAATCCGCTTTCCTCGCAGGACTCACTCCGCTCTCCCTGAGTGCAGCAGAAATGCTGAGACCTTCTGACATCCAAGAACACTCTCCAGGTGAGATGGGGGGAGCTGTGAACAACCCCAAACCTCTGACACTGCCTTCTGCCACCTCAGTTCCTTTTCACCAGGAGTGCAATTGCTTCTGCATTAGAGGGAAATTCATCCAACAAAGTCAGCCCCCAGGACTGGCCCCTACCCTCACTGTTCCCATGAGCCCACTGCTGCAGAGCAGCACTGACTCCTCAGCCAGTGCCAACCAGAGCTCATGCAATGGTGCTGAGGAAGATCTCCTGGAAAAAGAAAAGGGGGTGTGAGCAGGAGGGAAAGAGTCTGTGGGAAATGGTTTTGATTTTAGTTGGATACATCTTCACTCACTAACCATATTTTCTCTTCTTGAACAGCCCCCCAAGCCCAGAGTCAGCACATGTCCAACAGCAGCTCCATCACCCAGTTCCTCCTCCTGGCATTTGCAGACACACGGGAGCTGCAGCTCATGCACTTCTGGCTCTTCCTGGGCATCTACCTGGCTGCCCTCCTGGGCAATGGACTCATCATCACTGCCATCTCCTGTGACCACCGCCTCCACACCCCCATGTACTTCTTCCTCCTCAGCCTTGCCATTCTTGACCTGGGCTCCATCTCCACCACTCTCCCCAAAGCCATGGCCAATACCCTGTGGGACACCAGGTCTATTTCCTATTGGGGATGCGCCGCACAAGTCTTTCTGGTTTTCTTCTTCCTTGGAGCAGATTTTTTTCTTCTGACAGTCATGTCCTACGACCGCTACATTGCCATCTGCAAACCCCTGCACTACGGGACCCTGATGGGCAGTAGAGCTTGTGTCCACATGGCAGCAGCTGCCTGGGGCACTGGGTTTCTCCATGCTCTGCTTCACACGGCCAATACATTTTCCCTACCCCTCTGCCAGGGCAATGCTGTGGACCAGTTCTTCTGTGAAATCCCCCAGATCCTCAAGCTCTCCTGCTCTGACTCCTACCTCAGGGAAGCTGGGCTTATTGTGGCCAGTGCCTGTTTACTATTTGTTTGCTTTGTTTTCATTGTGGTGTCCTATGTGCAGATCTTCAGGGCTGTGCTGAGGATCCCCTCTGAGCAGGGACGGCACAAAGCCTTTTCCACATGTGTCCCTCACCTGCTTGTGGTCTCCATATATGTCAGCACTGCCATGTTTGCTTACCTGAAGCCTTCCTCCTTTTCCTCCTCATCCCTGGACCTGGTGGTGGCAGTTCTGTACTCTCTTGTTCCTCCGGCAGTGAACCCCCTCATCTACACCATGAGGAACCAGGATGTCAAGGATGCCATAAGGAGTGTGATTTCCTGGATATATTTCAAGAGCAACAAATTTTCCACCTCTCTTAAAAAATGACTACTACAGAGTGATGCCATCTGCTTTTGGTTGGTTGGTTGGTTTGTTTATGTTTTTTTCAGTAATTTTTTTTATCCTTATTGCCATTATTATCATTCAGGGTTATTATGTGCCAACAAAAAATTTTGCATTTGCATCACTACACCAGAGACATGTACTTACTTTGTGTCACCTGGTTCTCATATAAAAGTGTTTTTCTCTATGCTCTCCTGCACATGACCAATACATTTTCCCTACCCCTCTGCCAGGGAGATGTCCTGGACCAGTTTTTCTGTGAAATCCCCCAGATCCTCAAGCTCTCCTGCTCAGATTCCTACCTCAGGGATATTTGATTTCTTGTGGTCACTGCCTCTTTAGGCTTTGGTTGTTTTGTTTTGTTTTGTGTTCATTGTGGTGTCCTATGTGCAGATCTTCAGGGCCGTGCTGAGGATCCCCTCTGAGCAGGGACGATACAAAGCCTTTTCCACCTGCCTCCCTCACCTGCCATGGTCTCCCTATTTATCAGCACTGGAATACTTTCCAACCTGAAGCCCCCCTCTGTCTGCTCCCTGTCCCTGGATCTGGTGGTGACTGTTCTGTACTCAGTGGTACCTCAAACAGTGAATGCCCTCATCTACATCATAAGGAACCAGGAGCTCAAGGATGCCATTAGGAGACTGATTTCATGGACATTTTTGAAGAGTGATAAATGTGTCACCTTTCTCCACAAATAACTCCCACGCTATCCCATTTCTTTTCTTTTTCAATTTTTTTATTTTTTAACCGTTATACTTTTCAATTATTGCTGCTGTTCCTCTTGTTCATATTTATTGTGTTTCTACACAAGCATTTGCATTTGCATCACTGCACCTGAGACATGACACCTTGTGTCACCCACAAGGATGCCATTAGGAGACTGATTTCATGGACATTTTTGAAGAGTGATAAATGTGTCACCTTTCTCCACAAATAACTCCCACGCTATCCCATTTCTTTTCTTTTTCAATTTTTTTATTTTTTAACCGTTATACTTTTCAATTATTGCTGCTGTTCCTCTTGTTCATATTTATTGTGTTTCTACACAAGCATTTGCATTTGCATCACTGCACCTGAGACATGACACCTTGTGTCACCCAGTTTCCTTATAAAAGTGTGTTTAACAGTGGCTCAGAGCTGACCTCTTTCATAGCATCTGTGCAATAAAATGGGATCTCCCAGTGCCGTGCTTTCGTACCGTAACTTTCTCCAAACAGACCTGAGTACTGCAGCCCTGAAGTTCCTCTTCCTCTGTGTGTTCAGGAATAAGAAGCTCTGACATTTTAGAGACATAGGACTGTATTTAGGGGTCATCAGTTCCTGTTTGGTGACAGGTAAGATGGTGTGTGGAACTGACAAATGTACCCAGGGCTTTCACACTAAGGACACCCATCATCTGGGAGGGGAATCTGGAGTGGCTGGAGAGCCTGGTGGTTCTCCTGGCTCAACATGTTCCATGTGTTGTGTTGGGGTGGAAGAGGTTGGCAATGGCGGGCTTTGGGGCCTGGAGTACAGGGCAAGTGCAGACCTCCTCTGGGCACCCTCTAGTTCCTCCCCACCTGACTGCAGCAGGAATTCCCACAGAGGGACACACACCTCCAGGGGAGGCTACACCGTGGCTCACTGGTGCGAGGGATGTGGGGGGATGAAAACTCAAGATGCCTGGTTGTCCGTGCTCCTCCTAATAAATCCACCTTTGCAGCTGGCCAGGTTCACGGTGAGCATGAACCACTGGCTCATATGCTGTCCCTCATAGTGCCTAGGACATTCTCCTCAGGCTCACTGCTCCATAGGTCGCATTCCCTGATATACAGGAATTTTCTTCCCTCTGATGCAGGAATGGTCACTTGTCATAGAATCATAGACTCATAGAATCATATGGGGTTGGAAGGGACCTCTGGAGATCATGTAGTCCAATCCCCCTGCTGGAGTGGGTCTACCTAGAGCACTTTGCACAGGAACATGTCCAGGCGGGTTTTGAATGTCTCCAGAGAAGGAGACTCCACCACCTCTCTGGGCAGCCTGTTCCAGTGCTCTACCACTCTCACAGTAAAGAAGTTCCTCCTCACGTTTAGGTGGAACTTCTTATACTCAAGTTCGTGCCCATTTTCTCTTGTCCTCTCACCGAGCACTACTGAGAAAAGACTAGCCCCATCCTCCTTTAAGTATTTGTACGCATTAACTAGATCTCCCCTAAGCCTTCTCTTCTCAAGACTAAAAAGACCAAGTCCTTCAGCCTCTCCTAGTAGGAGAGATGCTCCAGGCCCTTAATCATCTTTGTGGCCCTTTGATGTACCCTGTCCAGCAGTTCCCTGTCCTTCTTGAACTGGGGAACCCAGAACTGGACACAATACTCTAGATGGGGCCTCACCAGGGCAGAGTAGAGGGGCAGGATGACATCCCTCGACCTGCTGGCCACACTCTTCTTGATGCACCCGAGGATGCCACTGGCCTTCTTGGCCACAAGGGCACATTGCTGGCTCATGGTCGTCTTGTTGTCCACAAGAACTCCCAGTTCTTTTTCCTCAGAGGTGCTCCCCAACCTGTCCTGGTGCAGGGGGTTATTTCACCCCAGGTGCAGCACCCTACACTTGCCCTTGTTAAATTTCATTAGGTTTCTCTGGGCCTCAGCCTCTCCTAGTAGGAGAGATGCTCCAGGCCCTTAATCATCTTTGTGGCCCTTTGATGTACCCTGTCCAGCAGTTCCCTGTCCTTCTTGAACTGGGGAACCCAGAACTGGACACAATACTCTAGATGGGGCCTCACCAGGGCAGAGTAGAGGGGCAGGATGACATCCCTCGACCTGCTGGCCACACTCTTCTTGATGCACCCGAGGATGCCACTGGCCTTCTTGGCCACAAGGGCACATTGCTGGCTCATGGTCGTCTTGTTGTCCACAAGAACTCCCAGTTCTTTTTCCTCAGAGGTGCTCCCCAACCTGTCCTGGTGCAGGGGGTTATTTCACCCCAGGTGCAGCACCCTACACTTGCCCTTGTTAAATTTCATTAGGTTTCTCTGGGCCTCTCTCCAGCCTGTCCAGGTCTCACTGGATGGTGGCAGAGTCTTCTGGGGTGTCAGCCACCCCTCCTAGTTTTGTGTCATCAGCAAACTTGCTGAGGGTACATTCCATCCCTTCATCCAGGTCATTGATGAATATATTGAAGAGGACCGGACCCAGTACTGACCCCTGGGGAACACCACTTGTCACAGACTTCCAGCTGGATTCTGTGCCCCTGATCACAACCCTCTGGGTTCTGTCTTTTAGCCAGTTTTCAATCCACTCAACTGTCCTTGTAAAACTTAAGAGATTTCTGTTTCATCCAATGGTACAGGTTAGGGATATACTTGGTGGAAAGCAACTCTGCAGAGAAAGACCTGGGAGTCCTGATGGACAACAAGTTCACCATACACCAACAATGTGCCCTTGTGGCCAAGAAGGCCAATGGTCTCCTGGGGTGCATTAAAAAGAGCATGGCCAGCAGGTCAAGGGAGATCACTTTCTTCCTCTGCTCTGCCCTGGTGAGGCCACATCTGTAGTACTGTGTCCAGGTCTGGGCACAGGTCCGGTTCATGAAGGACAGAAAACTATAGGAAAGAGTCCAACAGAGGCTACAAAGATGATCAGGGGACTGGAGCACCTCTTTGATGAGGAAAGGCTGAGACACCTGGGGCTGTTTAGCCTGGAAAAGAGAAGCCTGCAAGGGGATCTCATCAATGCTGATAAATATCTAAGGAGCAGGTGTCAAGAGGATGGGGCCAGACCCTTTTCAGTGGTGCCCAGTGACAGGAAAAAGGGGCAACAAATGCAAGCTGAGACATTGCATCTCAACGTGAGGGAAAACATTTTTACTTTGAGACCTGGGGCTGTTTAGCCTGGAAAAGAGAAGCCTGCAAGGGGATCTCATCAATGCTGATAAATATCTAAGGAGCAGGTGTCAAGAGGATGGGGCCAGACCCTTTTCAGTGGTGCCCAGTGACAGGAAAAAGGGGCAACAAATGCAAGCTGAGACATTGCATCTCAACGTGAGGGAAAACATTTTTACTTTGAGGCTGTCAGAGCATTGGAACAGGCTGCCCAGAGAGGGTGTGGAGTCTCCTTCTCCGGAGATATTCCAAAACCCCCTGAATGTATTTCTGTCCAGCCTGCTCTGGGTGACCCTGCTTTGGCAGGGAATTGGACTGGATGATCCTCAAAGGTCCCTTACAAACATTACAGTTCTGTGATTCTGTTGGCCCAATCTGGTCAGTTCTTAACGTTTGTGTGCTCCTTGTTTGTTGTGTGGGTGTCTATTTTTGTCAGTTAGGTTGATGGTTGGACAAGATGATCTTTAAGGTCCCTTCCAACCTAGAAGATTCTGTGATTCTGTAATTCTGTGAATGTGAACACCCTGGTGTCGCTGCAGGCAAGCTCCAGCAATGGGGTAAACTCACAGAAGAAGTGGTCAATGGCCTTGGGGCCACAGAACTGCAACTGGGATAAGAAGACCGTGACTACCACCACCAGCAGGGAACCCAACAGACAAGATGCAGCTGCTAGGTGGATAGAGACCTTCCAGGTCATGAAGCTTGCATAGAGCAAGGGCTGGCATATGGCCAGGTACTGGTCACAGGACATGGCTGCCAGCAGGTAACACTCGGTCGTGGCAAAGGAAGCAAAGAAGTAGAACTGAGCCATGCAGCCGTGCACAGAGATGGTGCCGTCCCCTGTCAAGATGCTGACCAGCAACCGAGGCAGGATGGTGGAGCTGTAGCAGGTCTCCAAGGAGGAGAGATTGTCCAGGAAGAAGTACATGGGGGGGTGCAGCTGCCGGTTTGCCACCACCAGCACAACGATGAGGATGTTCCCGACCACGGTGACTGAGTAGATCATAAGCAAGAGGAGAAAAAGCAGGTTCTGGTGGGCGGGGACATCACTTATTCCCAGCAGCACAAAATCTCTGGATGATGTCCTGTTGTCCCTTTCCCCTTCCTCCATGTTGTTTTCATTTCATTTCCTCAGTTTCCACAAAGAGGAACTATGAGAATGAAACACATTTCAGTGTTTAACTTCAACATTGTTTTGGGTAGGACATTTTTCTCTTTACATTAGCTTTATGCATTTCATTGCTCATAAAAACACCAAAAAATAGAAGTTCAAGGGATGGGCACATCACAGAGTGAGTAGTCACAGCTCCCTCAAACACTCACATGAAGAGGAAATGATTTCTATCCCACTGCTTCCCCACCACCCAAAAGGCCAATCTCTTCCATTGAGAAAGGGCAGATGAGGAATTACAGCCTCAAAGGAACAGGGGACTGTGCTCTGGGACCACCAGAAAGCACTCTGGAAAATCAGACTCTGGGTCAAAATGTAGCATAAAAACTGACAAGGAAGCAATGAAAAAACAGATAGGCAGTCAACCAAACCACAGCCACATGGGAGAGGTTGTGCAGGGAGGAGGGATGGGAGAGAGAAAGGAGACAACTCCAGACTCTCTTCAGCGCTGCCATGGGGAAAGGACACACCTAATTCCAGGAAATTCCATTTAAAGAGAGGGTGGTCCAGCACTGGAAGCAGGTTTCCCAGAGAGGTTACGGAGTCTCCATCCCTGAGGACATTCAAAACTGGACCAAACACGGTCCTGAGCCACCTGCTCCAGCTGACCCTGCTGTCAGGAGGGGAGGGTTGGACAGGATGACATCCTGAGGTGGTTTCCAAGCCCAGTTACTCTGTCCTTCTGTGAATGAAAGCTGCTGGGCAGAACCATTTGCTTCCCATGGCACAGTCAGCGGTGCTCTGGAGCTCCGTGACAGATTGGGACACTGAGAAGGACGTCTTCCCCAGGGTGTCTGGGGGAGAGGAGGGAGAGGATGAGGGTGAGGGGCACGGGCAATGCCAGGGACATGCCTCGGCGCAGGGCTGGAGAAAGCTCATGCCCGAGAAGCACAGCTCTCTGTAACAGCAGTGCCCTCCAAGTGTCTCACTCCCACCTCTTGGGCTGGCATCCATGTCTTCCAGCAGTGATAATCACAGGGAGAGTTTGCCCAAAGCGATAAAATTGATGGATTTCCCCAGCCCTCTCCACTGCATGGGAGTGAGATGGCTGAGAGCTGGAGGTCAAAACATACATGGACAAGATGCCGGGAGTGGTGAAAAAAGTAAACTCAAATATCAACAAAGAAGAAGAACAAAACAAGAGAGAGATGAAATAGCCCTGTGAAGGATGAAGGGACGGGCACAGGCAATGTGGCCCCACACAGCCTGCCCCAACGGTCCCCCCACCCAGCCAAGGTGGGAGAGTGTCCCTGGGCAGTCCCTGGGATCTCCCCGTGCGGTGCCAGGGGCTCAGAGGGGTCTGGGAGAAGGGAGGAGCTGGGGTGGGATGACAGGCAGGAAAGGACAAGGGTGAGACTCAGGACTCCATGCTCTCATCTCTTCTGCTCCAAGACCCAGCAGCCTGACTAATAACACTCAGCCTTCACTCACCCGCAGCACATCAGACACAACCCTGCAGTCCTCCTCATGGAGCAGAGACATCTGCTCTGATGGATCATGGCAATGAAGTCCCAGGTCAGGGTCTCACCTTCTGCCTCTTCCCTACCACATCCTTCACTTCTTGGACCTCACTGCAAGCCCTGAACCAGGGCTCATTCCTTGCTCTGCCCTTTCCCTCTTCTCCCAGCACATCCAAAGGTGAGTCTCCAGCAGCACCTGAAGAATCCCTGCTCTTGGAAGTGTCCCAGGGTTTATAGCAGGAAGGAGACTCTGAAGGTTCCTGCTGCAGCGTGTCCCTCCAGAGGATTTGCAGAGAGTAAAAACAACAGAACTGACTCCGTGGTGGGACGGAAGCTCTGAGGTAGTGGAGATTGCATCAGCAGCTCCAGGCAGTGCTGACCCCCCAGAAACATGATGTAAACTGAGGCCGGGCAACTGAACCAGGGACATCTCTGAATTGTGTGAGCAGGACTAGAAAAACCCCTGAAATCTCATGCACCTCAGCCTTCCACCCCTGTCCTGGGCTACTTGGTGCTTGGTGCAGACCCTCCCTGGGCCACATTGCCATGTCAGGACCAGCCAACGTTGTGTTCTTGTCTTGGTCACAAGAGCAGGGGACTAGGATGATCTGGCACTTTCTTCTCTTGGTTGCAGGGGCAGTGAGTTTGGACAAGCGGGGACTTTCTTGTCCCAGTCACAACTCCAGTGAGTTGGGCACTCTCTAACTGTACCTGGAACTCCTGTTACCAGGGAATCATCCCTGGAACTCCTGCTGCCTGGGTCGTAGCCCACTCTGGAAGGCACCACAATTATCTGACAACAGTGATGGAAGTTTTGTAGCTCAGACCCTGTAAGTGAGACCCTTTGAGCTCTGCTGGATGGCAGTGGGTTGTGACCAGCATCTCCCCTGAGCTGGGACATCTCTCAGGCACATGCTCCTTGAGGTTTAATGACCGCCTGCCGACAGAGGCGACAAAGGGCCAGAGGGAAGTCAAACTTCTCCAGGCTCAATTATCGCCTGCTGAGGAATGCCGATGCACAAGGAGTGTTTAAGCTCAAGAAGGGTGAAATTGTACCTACAGGCCAACCTCTTCCTTCCACCTCTGCAGGGCGAACTGTAATGACTCAGGACATGAGTGGTTTTCACAAGTCCTTCCAATATTCAGGCAAGGAAATCAGCTTTTGGACAGAGCTCTTGGTAACAACTCGCGCACGGTGGGAAGTTCCCTGCTCTGCCCATCTAATAGTAGTAGGTGCAACAAACAATGTGGATCCTACTTGCAAACTTTGGCTTGCCCATCTTGGCCATCAAGATAAAGTAGATCATCAAGATAGAGTAGAACATCTTGGGCAGAGTGAAGCCACCACCAACTACAGCCCATTAGATGTCTGCGACCTTCTCTGGGGAATTGCACTCCACCCGAAGCACCCCTGAGTTGAGTGTTTTGACCTTCCCACACCAGTTCAGGCCCCTGTTCCTTCCCACAGTGTCTAAAAAACAGCAAGATGTCTCTGATTGTTTCTAGATATCTCCTCTGCAAATGGATAACCCTGTTTCAGTAGTGTGTCTTCTTGGGGAAGATCTACAAACCCTTGTGCCTCTCTGTGTACTCCAGAACATTTAGGGGAGTGCAGGCAGCAGTAGTGAGGGTGAATGCCTTCCAGGCTCCAGGATTATACATGTACCTGAGCAGCAAAGGAACACTAGGGGAAATGTGGGTCCAGTGTGCACTGGCAAAATTCCATTTCAATGGAGAGATGCCACACAGAAGCCCAACAGTTGCTTAGAGATAGAAACATTTAAAGACAGTCTCTGGGTCAGACAGACATGTTTTCGGTCCCTGGAGGTGTGGGATGACTGCAGTCATTAATGTATGACCATGCTTATCAATGACAGAACACCCAAAGCATACCATGGGTCTGAGATAAATTTGACACTGCTTGTGCGTTTCACTGCTTCTGAAGAAACTCTCGTAGATTGAGTTTCTTCAGTGAGCCTTTGAGCTCCGTGTTCCTCATGCTGTAGATGAGGGGGTTCACTGCTGGAGACCATACGGAGTACAGAAAAGGAAATACCAGATCCAGAAATCGGAAGGAGATGGAAGGGGGCTTCAGGTAGGCAAACATTAAAGTGCTGATGAACAGGGAGACCACGGCCAGGTGAGGGAGGCACGTGGAAAAGGCTTTGTGCCGTCCCTGCTCCGAGGGGATCCTCAGCACGGCCCTGAAGATCTGCACATAAGAGTACACAATGGAAACAAAACAAGAAAAGATTAAAAATGAACTAATGACAATTAGCCCAACTTCATTGAGGTTAGAGCCTGAGCAGGAGAGTTTGAGGAGCAGAGGAATTTCACAGAAGAACTGGTCTATGCCATTGCCTTGGCAGAGGGGTATAGTAAACGTACTGGCCGTGTGCAGGAGAGCATTGAGAAATGCACTGCCCCAGGCAGCTGCTGCCATGTGGACACAAGCTCTGCTGCCCAGGAGGGTCCCGTAGTGCAGGGGTTTGCAGATGGCAACGTAGCGGTCATAGGACATGATGGTGAGAATGGAATATTCTGCTCCAATCAAGAAGACAAGTAGAAAGACCTGTGCAGCACATCCCCAGTAGGAGATGGCCCTGGTGTTCCAGAGGGAATTGGCCATGGCTTTGGGGAGAGTGGTGGAGATGGAGCCCAGGTCAAGGATGGAGAGGTTGAGGAGGAAGAAGTACATGGGGGTGTGGAGGCGGTGGTCACAGGCGATGGCAGTGATGACGAGTCCATTGCCCAGGAGGGCAGCCAGGTAGATGCCCAGGAAGAGCCAGAAGTGCAAGAGCTGCAGCTCCCGTGTGTCTGCGAATGCCAGGAGGAGGAACTGGGTGATGGAGCTGCCATTAGGCATTTTGTCCTTATGGACTCACGGCCTGTTCAAGGAGCAAAAGACAGTGACAAGTGAGGACAGACTCATCTGAGCAAAAACCAAACACATTTCTTGTGGACTCTTCCCCCACCACACTTTCACCCTTTTTCCTGCTTGGCAGGACTTTTCTGCAGCTTCCTGGCTGGAGTTATGGTTTGTGCTAGGTGAGGGTGCTGTGAGGAGCAGGGCCTCTGCTTGTGGGTTTCCCAGGTGTTGATCATGCTCTAGTCCAGGATCTACCTAGGAGCAGTGGGGATGCAGTTGCCAGATCTGATAATCAGAATTTCTCAGACAAAATCCCTTTCAACATTGAAGGGCTTGTTAACAACTGCATTCCCAATAATAAAGGTGGTTGGTTGCAGAAAAGGGTCTAGACTTTTGTTGTTTGTTTTGGAGAGTCCTTCCTCGCCCTCTCCTTTCTTCTCAGGGGAATCTCCTCTGAAGTCAGAAATCCTGCTCATCACTGCTGCTCTCAAGCTGAGCTGCTCTGAGTCCTGAGAGGGAAAAGGATTTGCTGTGGCTTAATGCAGAGGAAGGCCAGCTGCTCTGTCCATTTTTCTGTTCCCAGCTGCCCTCTGCTTGCTCCTTCTTGAAGCAGAGGGGGACTGTGCTCCTGTGTTACCCTGAGAAGAAGTTAGACCCCGCTGAGAGCAGAGGGATCCACTGCAGGTGACCAAGTGTCTCACCCTGCCTCCAGGTGCCTGAACAATGTCTCAGTACCCGCTGCTTACCGAAGAGACTGTGTTCATTTCACCAGCCCAGCAGCATTTCCCTGCCTCCATCACGTTACACACAGACACTGTAGGAGAGATTTGCAGTCTGCAGGGCAGCCCACAGCTTTGAAGGACACCCCAAGGACTTAGGCAAGCGTCCTAAGGATGGCAGCTCAAGAAGTGAGATCATTCCCCACCTCCACTGACTGCATGGCCCAGAGCCCCACAGCTTAGAGGAAAGCTGGGACACCTGGTTCCCATGGGCACTTCTGCATGGGAAGATGGACAAGGTCAGGTCCTGACTCTGCAGCTGAATTTCCCACCCCCAGAGAGCGTGACAGGAACAATAAGAGCAGCACAGACAGGTGAAGAGACAGGAAGGATTACAGTCATGGTCCAGTTAAGAAAGACCAGCAGAGAGACAGCCAGGCACCGGGAAGGACTTCCCATTTCCCAGTTGTGTGCACCCCCACCCAGACAGCCATAGCCAACGGGAGGCAGAGGTTCCTCATGCCCTGGACCCCAGGGCTGTGAGGGCAGAGGCTCAGCTGAGTCGGAGAGAAGCAGTGAGGGGGTGGCTCAGGGGAAGCAATCTGCACTGCGGGAGATGGCAAGAGGTGCCCGTGTATCCCCAGAAATGGAGTTTCCGTTAAACGTTTCCTCTCACTCCATGCCCATGTCTCTGCTGCTTGCAGCTGTCTTTGCTGGGTGCTGCTTCTCCGTCCGCACCCCTGTGCCCTCCCGCTGCTCCCAGAGCCCATCCCAGCCACCATGTGCTCAGCTCTGCCCGGCAGGACACTGCCCAGGGGCATCTCTGTGCTTCAAAGCTCAGATGGGAAGTTCAGAGAAGCCCTGATGAGCTTGGAAAGGTGATGCTGGGGATCTGTAATCATGAGGGATTGATCTGATGCCCCCAGACTCATTCAGCTCTCAGTGAAACAGATTTTTCACCTCAGTGCCTTCTCCAAGCCAGTGAGACAAATTCCCATCCCTCACTCCCCACCCGGCCAACCAAGAGCAGAAAACTGAAAGCCTGGGCTCTGTCCCTTGCAGGTAAAGCCTCCCCTTTTTTTTCCCATTTGCAAGATTCCCCTCCAGAGATGTCTGGGCTGTGATCTGGAGCTGTGAGCATCCCTGGCCCACCCAGCACCTCTGGAAAAGCAGAAGGACCCTTCCCTGCCAGGGATCACTCCTTCCATCCACAGCTTCTGCCTGCAGCGCCTTGGGGAGCTCCCTGGGCAAGCTCAGAGCTGAGCCTGACAAGCGGCGGAGTCCCTGCCCCATCACAGCCCCCAGAGGTGTGGGGACCCTGCTCAGAAGAACAGCCCTGGGCATCCCTGGGAGCACAGCCAGCTTCACACCCCTGCAGGTGTTCCAGGGAGAAGGGAGTCATGATGCCCTCTTGTTCTGATGGTGTGGAAGTGAATCACCGACCTGGGCCAGGTTCTCCTCCTGCACACTGCTGAAGCTGTGAGAGTCCTCCTGAAAGACTCCTTACACTCTGAGGTGTTCCTCTGGCAACTGCATCTGCATTGCCCTCAGCTGGAGACTTAGCATGTTAAGGGCTGTGAAGATATCTCTCACATTGAATTCTAAGTTGTCTTCCCCCTTTCAAAAAGTTCTATCATCTCCTCATGGTGTCCGCAGGCAGTGCCACAAGCCCTGCTGTGACTGGTAGGGGAACTGCTCCTGGGCAGAGCTGTGTCTCTGCAGTGCCACCCAGTTACCATGAGCTCCCTCCTCCCCAGGAGCACAGCCCAGCTCAGGAGCAGAGGCTCCACTGAAGGGAATGCTTGAGATTCCCCTGGGCCTCCCCAGAAACCAACTTTGAGAAAGACTGAGGTAATCACTGAATTACTACCAATCGGCCAGTTCTGCAGAGGCGCTTCTTTCCAGCAGTGTAATTTCTCCTCTCAGAGTCAGTTGGGTATGAGAATGCTTGCTCCTTATTCCACCATTGGACAGGACACATGGACAGGGGAGACTCCATGTTTAGGAAAGGGATTCAGCGGAGTCAATCGAGGCATCTCATCCTGGTGTTGTAGTCCTGGGGCTAGAAGGGGAGTCAGGTCCATCCCATGCACCCCAGAAAGCCACAGGAGGTGAGATTCATCTTGCCTCAGTTCAGGAGTGCACAAAACAGGCGCCTGCAGTGAGCTGCTTGTCTTAGCCTCTGTGCTCATTGATGGAGATGGAGAGCTGGAGTTCACACACAAAGGCCTGGAGACCTTTGAGGTGCCAGAGCTGCTAAAAAAGATGTGCCAGTCACTTCAAGCTCTCATGGAGTAATGCTGAGAGAGGACAACATCTGGATGCATCCTCTTGGGGCATGGGTCATAAATTCCTTTGGCCAACTGAATTAACATCAGATGTCCGTATTTAGGAGCTTAAAACCTGACTCCACTCATAGTTTTCATTGCAACCTGTTGTGCTGTCAGCTGTCCAAATGGAGTCATGTGCCATAAGGGGACCAAAGTCTCTCTCTTTTTGTTGTCTTCATCAGCTGCATTCACTACATCTCCAGTGGTTAGAAACTTGTCTCCTTTACATCTCTACATATCACAAAGCTCCTCCTTTGTGATACACCACCTTTCAGATACACAGATCACAGATACACAACTACAGGTTGGTGTAGTATCCTTTGTGATACTACACCAACCTGCAGTGTCATGTCCCTTCGAACAGCAAGCCAGCCGTCCACGGTGTCAAGCCGTAGAGAGCAGAGACCAGAGCTCTCAGGTCACTGGAGGATGGGCATGGAAGAAATCTTCCCAGTGTGAGCCTACAGAGGGTCAGCCAGAACTCTGTAGCTGATCACAAAGAGACAAAATTCTTCTGGGTCTCCTGGCAAAAGCATACTCCCAGTGGAGTCATGGAGGGCATTGGGGTCTGTGTAGAACCTGTTCTGGGATGGTTCACAAGGATCATGGGAGTGTGCAAAGCTCATGCTGGGATGTTCAGGAGAAAAGCTGAAGGCAGGGAGATGGAGGTATCAGGGTGAATCATAAAGGAGCAAGCATGGGAAAAGGGGGAGGAAGGGTGAGGAAAAGGAGCAGTCCAGTGCCAACAAGCCACTGGTTGGTACACTTGTCCGGCTGAGCGCTGCTCCCAGTTAGCCCGACTTGAGTGATGGAAGCAATGGTTTCCATTTCCAGTCATCACCACTACTAATTTTTGTGACAGGCAGAGATTAACTGCTAACAAGAAACCCAAGGGCAATCAAGAGAGACTTCCGGGCTTTGGGACAACTGGTGAAGGGGTCAGGAGCGCAAGTCATCTTCTCTTCTGTCATTCCAGTCCCAGGGATGGATGAGGGAATGAACAAGAAGAGCCAGCAGATCAATACTTAGCTCCAAAACTGGTGTCAGTGGCAGGACTTTGGTTTTTTTGATTATGGGATGGTTTACATGACACCTGGTCTACTGGACACAGATGGGGTACACTTGTCTCAAAGGGTGAAAAGGATCTTAACACGGGAGCTGGCAGGGATCATCAAAAAGGCTTTAAACTAGATTTGAAGGGGGAAGAGGATGTAACCAGAAGCAGAGACATGAGGGTCATTGATGGGCTAGAAACTACAGATGTGCCTGGGAATGGTCAGGTAGAATTTACGGCTTCTTCCAGAAAAAAGGCAGCAGGTCCAGCAGCCAAGCTGTAGTGCCTCTACACTAATGCAGGTAGGGTGGGCAACAAACAGGAGGAGCTGGAAGCCATTGCACAGCAGGAGAACTATGATGTTGTCAACATGACAGAGACGTGGAGGGATGACCCACATGTCTGGAGTGCTGCATTAGATAGCTACAAACTCTTCAGAAGGAACATTCAAGGAAGGAGACGAGGTGAAGTGGCCCTGTATGTTAGGGAGTGTTATGAATGTCAAGAACTTAATGATGGTGACAACAGAGTTGTGTCTTTATGAGTAAGAATCAGGGGGAGGGCCAGCAAGGCTGATACCACGGTGGGAGTCTGTTATAGGCCACCCATCTAGGATATAGAGGTAGATGAAATATCTCAAGATCACTAGTCCTTGTCCTTGTGAGAGACTTCAACCTACCTGGTATTAGCTGAGAACACAATACAGCTGAGAGGGAACAGTCTGGGAGGTTCCTGGAGTGTGTTGGGGAGAACTTCCTGACACAGCTGGTGAGGGAGCTGGCTACAGAAGAAGCCCTGCTGGAACTGCAGATTCTCCTACTGGAGGAGAAGACTGGGTTCTGAAACGAGCTGAGGAACCTGGAGGTGCACAAGTCCATGGGACGTGATGAGATTGATCTGCAGGTCCTGAGGGAACTGGTGGAGAAGTTGCCAAGCCACTATCCATCATGTTTGAGAACTCATGGCAGTCCGGTGAAGTTCCTGCTGACTGGCAAAGGGGAAACGTAACCCCTATTTTCAAAAAAGGGAAAATCGAAAGAAACAGGAAAGTGCAGGCCAGTCAATCTCACCTCTGTGCCTGGCAAAATCATGGCCAGATCTACTATGGATGGTCTGCATGGAAACTATGATAAGGCACATGGAAAATGAGGAGGTGATTGGTGAGAGCCAAGGTGGCTTCACTAGGGGCAAATTGTGCCTGATAAATGTGATGGCCTCCTATGATGGTGTTACAGCCATCAAGTGTTTGATGCTGTCCTGCATGACATCCTGGCCTCTAAATTGGAGAAACATGAGTTTGACGGGTGGACCACCTGGCGGACAAAAATCTTTCTAGATGGCTGCACTCAAAGAGTAGCGGTCAACAGGTCTATGTCCAAGTGGCAACCAGTGACGAGTGGCACTCCTCAGGGTTTGGTACTGGGACCAGTACTGTTCAACATCTTTGTGATAGACATGGGCAGTGGGATAGAGTGCACCCTCAGCAAGATTGCCAAGTACACCAAGCTCGGTGACATGGTCTACACACTGGAGGGAAGGGATGCCATCCAGAGGGACCTGGACAGGCTTGAGAGGTGGGCTTGTGCAAACCACATGAAATTCAACCAAGCCAAGTGCAGGGTCCTGCACCTGGGATGTGGCAATCCCAGGCACAAATACAGGTTGGGCGGAGAATGGATTGAGAGCAGACCTGAGGAGAAGGACTTGGGGGTGTTGGTGGATGAGAAGCTCAACATTAGCCGGCAGTGTGTACTGGCAGCCCAGAGAGCCAACCCCATCCTGGGCTGCATCAAGAGAAGTGTGGCCAGCAGGTCACAGGAGGTGATTCTGCCCCTCTACTCTGCACTCATGAGACCCCACCTGGAATACTGTGTCCAGTTTTGGAGTCCTCAACACAGGAAGGACGTGGATCTTTTGGAACAGGTCCAGTGGAGGGCCACAAAGATGATCAGAGGGATGGAGAACCTCTCCTGTGAAGACAGGCTGAGAGAGCTGGGGTTGTTCAGCCTGGAGAAGAGAAGGCTCTGGGGAGACCTCATAGCAGCCTTCCAGTATGTGAAGGGAGCCTACAGGAGAGCCGGAGAGGGACTCTTTGTCAGGAAGTGTAGTGACAGGACGAGGGGTAATGGTTTTAAATTGAAAGAGGTGAGATGTAGATTAGATACCAGAAAGAAATTCTTTGCTGTGAGGGTGGTGAGGCACTGGCCCAGGTTGCCCAGAGAAGCTGTGGCTGCCCCATCCGTGGAGAGCTTCAAGGCCAGGCTGGATGGGGCTTTGAGCAACCTGGTCTGGTGGGAGGTGTCCCTGCCTTGGGCAGGGGGGTTGGAACTCGATGATATCTAAGGTCCCTCCCAACTCTAACCACTCTATGATTCTAAGTGTAGAGGAACAGATGACATCAAGCTGGACTTATGCAAAACATTTGACTCCTTACCACACTATATCCTGGTCTCAAAATTGAATAGTCATAGATTTGATGGATGGACCACTTGGTGCATTAGGAAAAGGCTAGATGGCTGCACTCAAAGGGTTGCATTTAGTGGCTCAATGTCCAAGTGGAAGCCAGTGAGGAGTGGTGTTCCTTTGGGGTCGGTACTGGGACCAGTGCTGTTTAACGTCTTTGTCAGAGACATGGACAGTGGGATCAAGCGTACCCTCAGCAAGTTTGCCGATGACACCAAGATGTGTGGTGCCGTCAACACCAGAGGGACCATCCAGAGGGACCTGGACAGGCTTGAGAGGTGGGCCCATGTGAACCTCATGAAGTTCAACCAAGCCAAGTGCAGGGTACTGCACCTGTGCGGTGCCATGTGCACATGGCAACCCCTGGCACAAATACAGGTTGGGTGGAAAATGGCTGGAGATCAGCCCTGAGGAGAAGGGAGAGTTGGTAGGTGAGAAGCTTGACATGAGCCAGCAGTGCGCACTGGCAGCCCAGAAACCCAACTGCATCCTGGGCTGCATCAAAAGAAGCGTGGTCAGCTGGGTGAGGGAGGAGATGCATAGAATCATAGAATGGTTAGAGTTGGAAGGGACCTTAAAGATCAAGGCCGGGCTCCTTCCCCGCCTACTTGTTTTTTGGCACACGGGAACAGCCTGCTCCTGTGCCTTTAAGACTTCTTTCTTGAAGTATGTCCATCCTTCCTGGACTCCTATATCCTTCAGGACACCCTCCCAAAGGATTTTGTCTAGCAGTCTTCCAAACAAGTCAAAGCTTGCCCTCCGGAAGTCTAAGATGGCAGTTTTAGTAACCCCTCTCCTTGTTTCTCCAAGGATCAAGAACTCAATCATCTCATGGTCACTGTGCCCTAGATGGCCTCCAACCTTTACTCCCTCCACAAGTTCTTCCTGGTTCACAAGGAGCAGGTCCAAGAGGGCACTTTCCCTGGTCGGCCCACTTACCAGCTGCATGAGGAAGTTATCCTCCACACGCTCTAGGAACCTCCTGGATTGTTTCCTCTTTGCTGTGTTGTATTCCCAGGAGACACCTGGGAAGTTGAAGTCCCCCACAAGAACAAGGGCAGGTGATTGTGAGAGCTCTGCCAGTTGCTAATAAAATATGTCATCGATTTCTACATTCTGGTTTGGGGGTCTGTAATAAACTCCCACCATGACATCCACCTTGTTGGCCTTGCCCTTGATGCTAACCCATAAACACTCTACACTGTCATTCCCATTGTTAATTTCTAGGCATTCAAATGTGTCTCTAACATAGAGGGGCACCCCACCGCCTCTCCTTCCTTGTCTATCCCTTCTCAAGAGTTGGTACCCATCGATTGCAGTGCTCCAGTTGTGCGAGTCTTCCCACCACAGTTCTTTAATGGCAACTATATGGTAGTTTTCCTGCTGTAGGATGGCCTCCAGCTCCTCCTGTTTGTTGCCCATACTGCGTGCATTTGTGTAGATGCACTTGAGCTGGGCTCCCGATTTCACCCTCATCCTTGGCCCTTTTCCCCCAGGTTCATTGCCATTGGGCCTGGTTTTATCCCCTTCCCCCCTTCACTTCTAGTTTAAAGTTCTGTCCATGAGCTTTGTTAACTCCTGGCCTAGTACCCCTTTCCCCTTTCGGGATAGGGTTTTCCCATTGTTCACCAGCAGAACTTTCTGAGGTTCTATCCCTTTTCACAAATGAAATGACAGAGTGGTTTTTAGAGTCCTCACTAATCCAGCATCCTTCAAGCCCTGGCACGCTACCCTTGGGTTTAATCCTGACAGGCCCAGTTAGCTCCCCTTCCCCATTCACTTCTAGTTTTAAAGCCCTGTCAATGAGTCCTGCTAATTCCTGCCCCAAAATTCTCTTCCCCCTCTCGGACAGGCGCATCCCACCTGCCACCAGCAGGCCAGGTGTCTCATATGGCTGCCTATGCTCAAAAACCCAAAGCCCTGCCGATAGCACCAGTCCCGGAGCCACACAACCTGTTGTCTATTCATATTCTTTTCTTTATTCATGGTTGTCACTGAAGGGATAGAGGAGAACACAGCTTGCCTTCCTGACCCCTTAAGCAATTCTACAATATTATGGACCAGCAGCATGGAATCCCCACGAGGTGGTTTCTGGAGCAAGAGACCTCATTTATAACTAAAATAGGAGAGTTAGATTACAAGCCGTTTCTTGAAATTTTACCGAACCAGACCACTGAGGCTTTTGACTTTCTTGCAGACCAATCTGCTCAGGTGAGCAGTGCAATTTTCCAACACCTGGATTATTTGCCAGCAGAAGAAGGGGGAGTCGGTGGAAAATGAACGAACCCAAATGTTGTTTCCAAACCAACGATGACGGGAAGGTAGTAAAACAGAGAACAAAAGGAATGAGAAAACCAGCTCATGTGCCAGTTCAAACCTGGAAAGGCTGGGAATTAGACGTGTTCTCGTGGCTGCCTGGTGGACCATGGATTAAACACATGGTGTTTTTCTCTCTTTGTGATTTTTGTACCATGTAGGAGACCTTGTTTTACGCAGCTCATTCAGCACAGAGTCAGAAGGATGCAAGTCAAAGCTGTGCCCAGTGACCCAGAATTAGCTACAAGGGGACCAAAGATGATGTCTCTGAAAATAGTTCCAAAACCAAAAGCAAGTCAAGAAGAAAAGATCCAATTAATGGTGACTAAACTGTGTAAAGACAAATATTGACATAAAAAGAGGAGGGACTGATAAGAGCAGGTTTTTTTTAGTGAAGCAGATGCCTGGAAACCACAGATCTCACCCAAAGCACCCAAGAGGTTCCTGTTTCTAGCCTGGTTTCACAGAATCTCGGTGGTTGGAAGGGACCTCTGAGATCATCGAGTCCAACCACATGAGGGTGAGAGTGTCTTCCCAAACCCCTGGAGGGACAGACCCTTAAGGGAGCGTCCCCACCGCCGGGGAGATCCTGGCCTGCAGCCGCTGCCCTGCAGGAGAGCTCCAAGGGCTCTGGGGCTGCCCCCTCTTCCTGGAGGGAGAGAACTGCCCTCGAGTCCTATTCCCATGGGCACCCAGTCCCTCGCTCCCCACTCCAGACAGTGTTTGGGCTGCGTCGCCAGCCCCTGTCGGCCTCGATGGTGGCAGCGGAGCCCTCGGGGGGCGAAGGCGCGGCCCCGGCGGGGCCCTCCCCGGGCGCTGGCCGGGTCCCGGTGCCGTGAGGGCTCGGGCTGGGCTGGGCAGCGCTGGGGCATGTGCTGAGCTTGGGCTGCAGAGTCCCCGAGAAGAGCCGGGGCCGGGGGAGCCGGCTCTGTCCCCAGGGGCACTCGCTCCTCTCCCCCCCGGGTCTCCCCCCGGCTCCTGCCAAAGGGGCTGAAACAGGGGAAGGCAGGAATGGGGGTGTCCGACACCGAGAGCTGGCTCTGTGCTTCTCCTCCTGCTTCAGAGCCAGAGCAGAGCTGGGAAAGGAAGGGGGGGAGAGCAGGAGAGCATTCCTGGGATGCTGATGGGAGCTGGGAGAGACCAAGGTGCGAGGATGTGGCCAAAGGGAACGCTCTCCTGCGGGAGCAGCTCCAGAGAGCGAAGGAGGGGACTTGGGCCCTTACAGGAGATGTTGGAAAAGTGAGGGTGGATGGGATGAGGGCGCGGGAGGAGCTGGAAGGGAAGGAGAGAGAACGGGGCCGGGAATGTGAGGTGAGGAGGGGCTGGGGGAATGTCAGAGGTGATGCCCGTGTGGCACGAGAATGCGTTTTATTTCTGGCCTAGAGACCTTGGTGTGAGAAGGTTCTGGCTTTGTTGAGGGTGCGCTTGGTTTGAGAAGAAGAGAGGAATTGTCACTGACAGAATGGTATAAGAGAAAAGCAGCAATATATTTATTGATATAAAACAATGATTTAACACAGGTGATATTAGATGAGACAGCTTTAACATGATTTGATTGACACCACAGACATCCTGTAAGGTCTCTGCCACACTCTTGAATCCTTAACTTCGTGTAGGTGTCCTTGTAGAAGGTAGAGAATCTCTGTGGTTGAGAATGGCAGCTCCTCACAGTCTGGCTGGGGGAATGTCAGAGGTGATGCCCGTGTGGCACGAGAATGCGTTTTATTTCTGGCCTAGAGACCTTGGTGTGAGAAGGTTCTGGCTTTGTTGAGGGTGCGCTTGGTTTGAGAAGAAGAGAGGAATTGTCACTGACAGAATGGTATAAGAGAAAAGCAGCAATATATTTATTGATATAAAACAATGATTTAACACAGGTGATATTAGATGAGACAGCTTTAACATGATTTGATTGACACCACAGACATCCTGTAAGGTCTCTGCCACACTCTTGAATCCTTAACTTCGTGTAGGTGTCCTTGTAGAAGGTAGAGAATCTCTGTGGTTGAGAATGGCAGCTCCTCACAGTCTGGTCCTGTCCTTTTCTGGGGCTGTGTGTGTTAGAGACAGGATTTAAAAAAAAGCAGTCAGCCATCCTCACTCACCAGGGAAGACCCCTGCCCAGGTCTCTGCCTGACTCCTGACTCCTTAACTTTTGTCTGTGTCCCTGTAGAAGGCAGAGAATCTCTGTTGCTGTTCCTGAAGATGAGAGTCCCCATGGTCTTGTCCTTTCCTTGTCTGGCCTTCTGCCATAAAAAGCAGGAGAATATCACCAAACTAAAGCATCAGAGACCATCAGTGGCCATTGACACCTCTGCCCAGGTCTGTGCCAACCTCTTGAATCCTTATCTTTGTGTCCGTGTCCTTGTAGAAGGTAGAGAATCTTTGTGGTTGGGGATGGGAGTTTCTCATGGTCTGATCGTGTCCTTTTCTGGGCTTCTGGCTGTTAGAGACAGGATAACAAACAAGAGCTCAGCCACCCTCACTCACCATGGACAACCCTGCCCAGGTTTCTGCCATCCTCTTGAATCCTTATCTTTGTGTCTGTGTCCTTGTAGAAGGTAGAGAATCTCTGGCTGCCTGGCTGTGGATGGGAATGTGCCATCATCTGCTCCTCTCCTTTTCGGGGCCTTTGGCTGTAGGAGAGAGGATAAAAAAAAATGAGGCATCCACCCTGACTCACCACGGGCAACCCCTGTCCAGGTGTCTGCCAGGGTCTTGAATCCTCATCTCTGTGTCCGTGTCTTTGTAGAAGGTAGAGAATCTCTGGGTGGTTGAGTTCCTACTGGGGAGGACAGCAGCTGTTAGAGACAGGATAACAAACAAGAGCTCAGCCACCCTCACTCACCATGGACAACCCTGCCCAGGTTTCTGCCATCCTCTTGAATCCTTATCTTTGTGTCTGTGTCCTTGTAGAAGGTAGAGAATCTCTGGCTGCCTGGCTGTGGATGGGAATGTGCCATCATCTGCTCCTCTCCTTTTCGGGGCCTTTGGCTGTAGGAGAGAGGATAAAAAAAAATGAGGCATCCACCCTGACTCACCACGGGCAACCCCTGTCCAGGTGTCTGCCAGGGTCTTGAATCCTCATCTCTGTGTCCGTGTCTTTGTAGAAGGTAGAGAATCTCTGGGTGGTTGAGTTCCTACTGGGGAGGACAGCAGGTCCTGTCCCTTTCCTGGCCTGCTCTTGTAGAAGACAGGATAAGAAACAAGAGGTCAGCCATCTTCCCTCACCAGGGACAACCCCTGCCCAGGTCTGTGCCACACTCCTGAATCCTTAACTTTTGTCTGTGTCCTTGCAGAAGGTAGAGAATCTCTGGCTGTGTGCTTGAAGATGAGGATCCGCCATGGTCTTGTCGTTGCCCTGTCTGGGCCTGCTGCCATTACAGGTAGGATAATAGCAACAAAGAAAGGCAGCAGAAACCATCTGTCCCCGTGGACAATCCCTGCCCAGGTCTCTGCCGCACTCTTCAATCCTTATCTTCGTGTCCATGTACTTTTAGAAGGTAGAGAGTGTCTGACTGTCTGGCTGCTCGCCGGTCTGCTGGGCTCCGGGCTGTGACAGGTCACTGCCCGTACCTCCCCAGCACCCTTTGTGACATGGCCACCTCCAGCATTCTACTGCTGTGTGAGGGCCACAGCGTGTCCAGGGGTGATGGAGGGCCCAGGCCTTGCCTTCCTGTGGAAAATGGCTGCCAGGCTTCAGCCTTCTTAAAGAGAGTGGGATGGACAAAGGCCATAACTGAGTCCAATGGGACAAATATTGTTGAGAACTCAGTCTGTGTTGAGAGCAGGTTGAGAGCTCCTGTCTGTGTGGGGACACCCTCTTGATCGGGGAGTGTGGTCTCCTCATGGTCCCTCTCCTTTTGGCCTCTCGCCTGTCCCCTGGGCCTCATCCTGGCTTCCAGGGCCAGGGCAGAGCCAGGTGGAGCTCAGCATGAGGGCGCAGTCACAGAAGTCACAGCATCATTGAATCATTTAGGTTGTAAAAAGCCCTTAAGATCATCGAGTCCAACCACAGACCTAACACTGCCAGCTCCGCCACTAACCCATGTCCCTCAGCACCGAGTCCAACCACAGACCTAACACTGCCAGCTCCACCACTAACCCATGTCCCTCAGCACCACGTCCACCCGTCTTTTAAATACCACCAGGGATGATGACTCCACCACCTCCCTGGGCAGCCTGTTCCAATGCTTCATAACCATTTGTGTGAAGAAATAGTTCCTAATATCCATCCTAAATCTTCCCTGGTGCAACTTGGGGCCGTTCCCTCTTGTCCCGTTGCCTGTTCCTTGGGAGAAGAGACCAACCCCCCC
>NW_015091437.1:0-3066 GCF_001431845.1 Calidris pugnax | reverse complement strand
GTATAAGAGAAAAGCAGCAATATATTTATTGATATAAAACAATGATTTAACACAGGTGATATTAGATGAGACAGCTTTAACACGATTTGATTGACACCACTGACACCCCTGCCAAGGTCTCTGCCACACTCTTGAATCCTTAACTTCATGTAGGTGTCCTTGTAGAAGGTAGAGAATCTCTGTGGTTGAGAATGGCAGCTCCTCACAGTCTGGTCCTGTCCTTTTCTGGGGCTGTGTGTGTTAGAGACAGGATTTAAAAAAAAGCAGTCAGCCATCCTCACTCACCAGGGAAGACCCCTGCCCAGGTCTCTGCCTGACTCCTGACTCCTTAACTTTTGTCTGTGTCCCTGTAGAAGGCAGAGAATCTCTGTTGCTGTTCCTGAAGATGAGAGTCCCCATGGTCTTGTCCTTTCCTTGTCTGGCCTTCTGCCATAAAAAGCAGGAGAATATCACCAAACTAAAGCATCAGAGACCATCAGTGGCCATTGACACCTCTGCCCAGGTCTGTGCCAACCTCTTGAATCCTTATCTTTGTGTCCGTGTCCTTGTAGAAGGTAGAGAATCTCTGGCTGCCTGGCTGTGGATGGGAATGTGCCATCATCTGCTCCTCTCCTTTTCGGGGCCTTTGGCTGTAGGAGAGAGGATAAAAAAAAATGAGGCATCCACCCTGACTCACCACGGGCAACCCCTGTCCAGGTGTCTGCCAGGGTCTTGAATCCTCATCTCTGTGTCCGTGTCTTTGTAGAAGGTAGAGAATCTCTGGGTGGTTGAGTTCCTACTGGGGAGGACAGCAGGTCCTGTCCCTTTCCTGGCCTGCTCTTGTAGAAGACAGGATAAGAAACAAGAGGTCAGCCATCTTCCCTCACCAGGGACAACCCCTGCCCAGGTCTGTGCCACACTCCTGAATCCTTAACTTTTGTCTGTGTCCTTGCAGAAGGTAGAGAATCTCTGGCTGTGTGCTTGAAGATGAGGATCCGCCATGGTCTTGTCGTTGCCCTGTCTGGGCCTGCTGCCATTACAGGTAGGATAATAGCAACAAAGAAAGGCAGCAGAAACCATCTGTCCCCGTGGACAATCCCTGCCCAGGTCTCTGCCGCACTCTTCAATCCTTATCTTCGTGTCCATGTACTTTTAGAAGGTAGAGAGTGTCTGACTGTCTGGCTGCTCGCCGGTCTGCTGGGCTCCGGGCTGTGACAGGTCACTGCCCGTACCTCCCCAGCACCCTTTGTGACATGGCCACCTCCAGCATTCTACTGCTGTGTGAGGGCCACAGCGTGTCCAGGGGTGATGGAGGGCCCAGGCCTTGCCTTCCTGTGGAAAATGGCTGCCAGGCTTCAGCCTTCTTAAAGAGAGTGGGATGGACAAAGGCCATAACTGAGTCCAATGGGACAAATATTGTTGAGAACTCAGTCTGTGTTGAGAGCAGGTTGAGAGCTCCTGTCTGTGTGGGGACACCCTCTTGATCGGGGAGTGTGGTCTCCTCATGGTCCCTCTCCTTTTGGCCTCTCGCCTGTCCCCTGGGCCTCATCCTGGCTTCCAGGGCCAGGGCAGAGCCAGGTGGAGCTCAGCATGAGGGCGCAGTCACAGAAGTCACAGCATCATTGAATCATTTAGGTTGTAAAAAGCCCTTAAGATCATCGAGTCCAACCACAGACCTAACACTGCCAGCTCCGCCACTAACCCATGTCCCTCAGCACCGAGTCCAACCACAGACCTAACACTGCCAGCTCCACCACTAACCCATGTCCCTCAGCACCACGTCCACCCGTCTTTTAAATACCACCAGGGATGATGACTCCACCACCTCCCTGGGCAGCCTGTTCCAATGCTTCATAACCATTTGTGTGAAGAAATAGTTCCTAATATCCATCCTTCCTCACCAGACTTGTGCTCCAGACCCCTCACCAGCTCCATTGCCCTTCTCTGGACACACTCCAGCCCCTTAACGTCTTTCTTGGTGTGAGGAACCCAAAAGTGGACACAGCCCTCGAGGTGGGACCTCCCCGGTGCCTGGTACAAAGGGACGGCCACTTCCCTAGTCTTGCTGGCCACGCTATTTCTGACACAAATGGAGTTTCTAAACAGTGGGAAGCAATTCAGGCCTTCACCATACTGAGCTAGCGCTGTCTTCTAGCCCCATGTCCCAAGGATGTGCATGAAACTGGCAGGTAGGACACAAGACCTGGGGGAAATGTGTGTCTCTTTAGATCTCTCTCCTCTTCAGTCACTTGGCCAAGTCTGCTGGGTTGCCCTCTGTAGGAGGACTTTTCTTTCTGCAAAGAGTAATGAGTTGTATAGGAATTCAAACCATTAAGATTGTATTTCCTTTCAGAACAGGGATGCCCATCCTATACACAAGTAATTCTCTTCCATTGTTACCCCATACAGAAATGCGTGTTTTAGCGTGAATGGGCTGAGAACACAGGGAATTGTTTCGTTAGTATGTGATCTTGTGTGGCTCCTTATATTAAACTACTCTTGGTTCACTTGACTATCAGGGTACCTTCCCTGAAACCATAGTCAAGTGGCTGACCCACATTCAGGAGCTAGTCAGGAAGGTGGTGGCTGAATTTGATGACATTTAAGGTATCGTGTGTATAGATTTGATAATGAGTTTATTTCCAAGGAATGTATACAAAATATGATATGCCCAGACCTGATCAGATTCTGGCAAAAAGTGCCAATCATTCCTTAAATTAAAAAAAAAAAAAAAAAAAGTGTAGCAGGTTCCAAACATAGGAGCTTGGAGGATGGTCATTCTTTCAACTAACAAAGTGCATATTTTAATACGTTTCTATCTGTCAAAGACGGTGTCCATCTGTCCTTCCAGGTATCCATGTGTCCCAACAACTGTCCATCCATCGAACCAGCTGTCAGTCTGTCCCTCCACGTGTCCATCCATCCATCCATCTCTCCAGGTGTCCATGCCTCTCAAAGCTTGTGCATGTATCCAGATCCTCATTGGTTCCTCCAGGTGTCCATCCATCACTCCAGAGGGCCACATGTCCCAACCACTGTCCATCCATCTGCACCATAGGTGTCCATCTGTCCCACAAGAACTCCATC
>NW_015091436.1:28759-30086 GCF_001431845.1 Calidris pugnax | reverse complement strand
CCACTCTGGGGTCCCCAATCCTGCCATGGTCACACCGGGGTCCCCAACCCTGCCAGCCTTGCTCTGGGGGTCCCCAACCCTGCCAGCCCCATGGCCACATCGGGGACCCCAACCCTGCCAACTCCAGACCAGGGTCCCCAACCCAGCCAGCCCCACTCTGGGGTCCCCAATCCTGCCATGGTCACACCGGGGTCCCCAACCCTGCCAGCCCCATGGCCACATCGGGGACCCCAACCCTGCCAACTCCAGACCAGGGTCCCCAACCCAGCCAGCCCCACTCTGGGGTCCCCAATCCTGCCATGGTCACACCGGGGTCCCCAACCCTGCCAGCCCCATGGCCACATCGGGGACCCCAACCCTGCCAACTCCAGACCAGGGTCCCCAACCCAGCCAGCCCCACTCTGGGGTCCCCAATCCTGCCATGGTCACACCGGGGTCCCCAACCCTGCCAGCCCCATGGCCACATCGGGGACCCCAACCCTGCCAACTCCAGACCAGGGTCCCCAACCCAGCCAGCCCCACTCTGGGGTCCCCAATCCTGCCATGGTCACACCGGGGTCCCCAACCCTGCCAGCCCCATGGCCACATCGGGGACCCCAACCCTGCCAACTCCAGACCAGGGTCCCCAACCCAGCCAGCCCCACTCTGGGGTCCCCAATCCTGCCATGGTCACACCGGGGTCCCCAACCCTGCCAGCCCCATGGCCACATCGGGGACCCCAACCCTGCCAACTCCAGACCAGGGTCCCCAACCCAGCCAGCCCCACTCTGGGGTCCCCAATCCTGCCATGGTCACACCGGGGTCCCCAACCCTGCCAGCCCCATGGCCACATCGGGGACCCCAACCCTGCCAACTCCAGACCAGGGTCCCCAACCCAGCCAGCCCCACTCTGGGGTCCCCAATCCTGCCATGGTCACACCGGGGTCCCCAACCCTGCCAGCCCCATGGCCACATCGGGGACCCCAACCCTGCCAACTCCAGACCAGGGTCCCCAACCCAGCCAGCCCCACTCTGGGGTCCCCAATCCTGCCATGGTCACACCGGGGTCCCCAACCCTGCCAGCCCCATGGCCACATCGGGGACCCCAACCCTGCCAACTCCAGACCAGGGTCCCCAACCCAGCCAGCCCCACTCTGGGGTCCCCAACCCTGCCAGACCCACTCTGGGGGTCCCCAACCTGGCCAGCCCCATTCTGGGGACCCCAACCCTGCCACGGCCACACTGGGGACCCCAACCCTGCCAACTCCAGACCAGGGTCCCCAACCCTGCCAGCCCCATGGCCACACTGGGGTCCCCCAACCCTGCCAGCCCCACTCCGGGGGGCCCC
>NW_015091436.1:25683-28747 GCF_001431845.1 Calidris pugnax | reverse complement strand
CACACAGGGACCCCCGCACACAGGGACCCCTGCACCCAGGGACCCCCGCAGCCACGCACCCCAGTACCCACAGGTCCCTGCACCCAGGGACCCCCCACACCCATGGACCCCAGCACCCATGGACCCTGACACCCACAAGAACCCCCACACCCGTAGACCCTGGCACTGGTGGACCCCAGCACCCAGGGACCCCAGCACCCAGGGACCCCCTACACCCACAGACCTTGGCACCCACAAGAATCCCCACACCTGTGGACCCCTGCAGCCAGAGACCCCCACACCCATGGACCCCAGCACCCAGGGACCCCCCACACCCATGGACCCTGGCACCCAGGGACCCCCCAGCACCCATGGACCCTGGCACCCAGGGACCCCCCAGCACCCATGGACCCTGGCACCCAGGGACCCCCCAGCACCCATGGACCCTGGCACCCAGGGACCCCCCAGCACCCATGGACCCTGGCACCCAGGGACCCCCCAGCACCCATGGACCCTGGCACCCAGGGACCCCCCAGCACCCATGGACCCTGGCACCCAGGGACCCCCCAGCACCCATGGACCCTGGCACCCAGGGACCCCCCAGCACCCATGGACCCTGGCACCCAGGGACCCCCCAGCACCCATGGACCCTGGCACCCAGGGACCCCCCAGCACCCATGGACCCTGGCACCCAGGGACCCCCCAGCACCCATGGACCCTGGCACCCAGGGACCCCCCAGCACCCATGGACCCTGGCACCCAGGGACCCCCCAGCACCCATGGACCCTGGCACCCAGGGACCCCCCAGCACCCATGGACCCTGGCACCCAGGGACCCCCCAGCACCCATGGACCCTGGCACCCAGGGACCCCCCAGCACCCATGGACCCTGGCACCCAGGGACCCCCCAGCACCCATGGACCCTGGCACCCAGGGACCCCCCAGCACCCATGGACCCTGGCACCCAGGGACCCCCCAGCACCCATGGACCCTGGCACCCAGGGACCCCCCAGCACCCATGGACCCTGGCACCCAGGGACCCCCCAGCACCCATGGACCCTGGCACCCAGGGACCCCCCAGCACCCATGGACCCTGGCACCCAGGGACCCCCCAGCACCCATGGACCCTGGCACCCAGGGACCCCCCAGCACCCATGGACCCTGGCACCCAGGGACCCCCCAGCACCCATGGACCCTGGCACCCAGGGACCCCCCAGCACCCATGGACCCTGGCACCCAGGGACCCCCCAGCACCCATGGACCCTGGCACCCAGGGACCCCCCAGCACCCATGGACCCTGGCACCCAGGGACCCCCCAGCACCCATGGACCCTGGCACCCAGGGACCCCCCAGCACCCATGGACCCTGGCACCCAGGGACCCCCCAGCACCCATGGACCCTGGCACCCAGGGACCCCCCAGCACCCATGGACCCTGGCACCCAGGGACCCCCCAGCACCCATGGACCCTGGCACCCAGGGACCCCCCAGCACCCATGGACCCTGGCACCCAGGGACCCCCCAGCACCCATGGACCCTGGCACCCAGGGACCCCCCAGCACCCATGGACCCTGGCACCCAGGGACCCCCCAGCACCCATGGACCCTGGCACCCAGGGACCCCCCAGCACCCATGGACCCTGGCACCCAGGGACCCCCCAGCACCCATGGACCCTGGCACCCAGGGACCCCCCAGCACCCATGGACCCTGGCACCCAGGGACCCCCCAGCACCCATGGACCCTGGCACCCAGGGACCCCCCAGCACCCATGGACCCTGGCACCCAGGGACCCCCCAGCACCCATGGACCCTGGCACCCAGGGACCCCCCAGCACCCATGGACCCTGGCACCCAGGGACCCCCCAGCACCCATGGACCCTGGCACCCAGGGACCCCCCAGCACCCATGGACCCTGGCACCCAGGGACCCCCCAGCACCCATGGACCCTGGCACCCAGGGACCCCCCAGCACCCATGGACCCTGGCACCCAGGGACCCCCCAGCACCCATGGACCCTGGCACCCAGGGACCCCCCAGCACCCATGGACCCTGGCACCCAGGGACCCCCCAGCACCCATGGACCCTGGCACCCAGGGACCCCCCAGCACCCATGGACCCTGGCACCCAGGGACCCCCCAGCACCCATGGACCCTGGCACCCAGGGACCCCCCAGCACCCATGGACCCTGGCACCCAGGGACCCCCCAGCACCCATGGACCCTGGCACCCAGGGACCCCCCAGCACCCATGGACCCTGGCACCCAGGGACCCCCCAGCACCCATGGACCCTGGCACCCAGGGACCCCCCAGCACCCATGGACCCTGGCACCCAGGGACCCCCCAGCACCCATGGACCCTGGCACCCAGGGACCCCCCAGCACCCATGGACCCTGGCACCCAGGGACCCCCCAGCACCCATGGACCCTGGCACCCAGGGACCCCCCAGCACCCATGGACCCTGGCACCCAGGGACCCCCCAGCACCCATGGACCCTGGCACCCAGGGACCCCCCAGCACCCATGGACCCTGGCACCCAGGGACCCCCCAGCACCCATGGACCCTGGCACCCAGGGACCCCCCAGCACCCATGGACCCTGGCACCCAGGGACCCCCCAGCACCCATGGACCCTGGCACCCAGGGACCCCCCAGCACCCATGGACCCTGGCACCCAGGGACCCCCCAGCACCCATGGACCCTGGCACCCAGGGACCCCCCAGCACCCATGGACCCTGGCACCCAGGGACCCCCCAGCACCCATGGACCCTGGCACCCAGGGACCCCCCAGCACCCATGGACCCTGGCACCCAGGGACCCCCCAGCACCCATGGACCCTGGCACCCAGGGACCCCCCAGCACCCATGGACCCTGGCACCCAGGGACCCCCCAGCACCCATGGACCCTGGCACCCAGGGACCCCCCAGCACCCATGGACCCTGGCACCCAGGGACCCCCCAGCACCCATGGACCCTGGCACCCAGGGACCCCCCAGCACCCATGGACCCTGGCACCCAGGGACCCCAGCACCCAGGGACCCCCCACACAGGGACCCCCGCACCCAGGGACCCCTGCACCCAGGGACCCCCACACCCA
>NW_015091436.1:22921-24674 GCF_001431845.1 Calidris pugnax | reverse complement strand
GCACACCCATCTCCATGTCCCCAGGCACACACATGTCCCCTGGGCACACACAAGTCCATATCCCCAGGCACACACATGTCCTTGTGCACACCCATGTCCTCATGCACACGCCTGTCCCCAGCACATCCATGTCCATGTCCTCAGACACACACATGTCCCCTGCACACTCATGTCCTCATGCACATGCATGTCCTCGTGCACACACATGTCCCCAGCACATCCATGTCCATGTCCTCAGGCACACACATGTCGCCAGACACACACACCTCCATGTCCCCAGACACACACACATCCCCAGGCACACACACGCCCCCCCACACGCATGTCCCTGTGCACATACGTGTCCCCTGGGCACACACAAGTCCATGTCCCCAGACACTACCCCCCACACCCAGGGACCCCTGCACCCATGGACCCTGGCACCGACAACACCCCCAGCACCCATGGACCCCAACACCCAGGGACCCCGGCACCCACAGGCCCCAGTACCTGCAGACCCCCACATCCATGGACCCCACACCCATGTACCCTGGCACCCACAAGACCCCAAGCACCCGTGGACCCCAGCACCCCATGTGCCAGGCACACACACATCCCCAGGCACACACATGCCCCCTGCATGCCCATGTCCCCTGTGCACACCCTTGTCCTTGTGCACACGCCTGTCCCCAGCACATCCATGTCCATGTCCCCAGGCACACACACATCCCCTGCACACTCAGGTCCTTGTGCACATGCATGTCCCTCATGCACACGCATGTCCCCAGCACATCCATGTCCATGTCCCCAGGCACACACACATCCTCCAGACACACACAAGTCCCCCTCATGTGCACACACATGTCCCCAGCACATCCATGTCCATGTCCTCATGCACACGCATGTCCCCAGGCACACACATCTCCATGTCCCCAGGCGCACACACGTCCTCCGCACACTGTCCCCAGACACACACACGTCCCCCGCACACCCGTGTCCTCCTGCACACGCCTGTCCCCAGCACATCCATGCCCATGTCCCCAGGCACACAGACATCCCCAGACACACACACATCCCCCACACACTCATGTCCTCATGCACACGTATGTCCTCGTGCACACACATGTCCCCAGCACATCCATGCTCATGTCCCCAGGCACACACACACGTCCTCTAGACACAAACACGTCCCCCACACACTCATGTCCTCATGCACACCCATGTCCTCGTGCACACACATGTCCCCAGTACATCCATGTCTGCACACACGTATGTCCCCTGAGCACACACATGTCCCCTGGGCACACACATCTCCATGTCCCCAGGCACACACATGTCCCCTGGGCACACACAAGTCCATATCCCCAGGCACACACATGTCCTTGTGCACACCCATGTCCTCATGCACACGCCTGTCCCCAGCACATCCATGTCCATGTCCTCAGACACACACATGTCCCCTGCACACTCATGTCCTCATGCACATGCATGTCCTTGTGCACACGCATGTCCCCAGCACATCCATGTCCATGTCCCCAGGCACACATATGTCCCCTGGCCACACACATGGCCATGTCCCCAGGCACACACACACGTCCCCAGGCACACACACGTCCCCTGCACACTCCTATCCTCATGCACACACATGTCCTTGTGCACACCCATGTCCTGGTGCACACACATGTCCCCAGTACATCCATGTCCATGTCCCCAGGCACACACACGTCCCCTGCACACTCATGTCCTTGTGCACACGCATGTCCCCTGTGCATGC
>NW_015091436.1:17775-19753 GCF_001431845.1 Calidris pugnax | reverse complement strand
GTCCCCTGGCCACACCCACCCCCATGCCCCCCGGCACATCCACATGTCCCCAGACACACACACGTCCCCCGCACACCCGTGTCCTCCTGCACACGCCTGTCCCCAGCACATCCATGCCCATGTCCCCAGGCACACAGACATCCCCAGACACACACACATCCCCCACACACTCATGTCCTCATGCACACGTATGTCCTCGTGCACACACATGTCCCCAGCACATCCATGTCCATGTCCTCAGGCACACACATGTCGCCAGACACACACACCTCCATGTCCCCAGACACACACACATCCCCAGGCACACACACGCCCCCCCACACGCATGTCCCTGTGCACATACGTGTCCCCTGGGCACACACAAGTCCATGTCCCCAGACACACACACGTCCCCCGCACACTCATGTCCTCATGCACACGCATGTCCTTGTGCACACCCATGTCCTCATGCACACACATGTCCTCGTGCACATGCCTGTCCCCAGCACATCCATGTCCCCAGGCACACGTATGTTCCCAGGCACACACATATATGTCCCCTGGGCACACACAAGTGCACATCCATGACCCCAGGCACACACATGTGTCCCCTGGGCACACACACGTCCTCCAGACACACACACATCCTCCAGACACACACACGTTCCCCTGCACACCCATGTCCCCTGTGCACACCCATGTCCTCGTGCACATGCCTGTCCCCCACACACTCATGTCCTCATGCACATGCATGTCCTCATGCACACACATGTCCCCTGGGCACACACAAGTCCATGTCCATGTCCCCTGGCACACACACATCCCCTGCACACTCATGTCCCCTGTGCACACCCATGTCCTTGTGCACATCCATGTCCCCAGGCACACACACATCCTCATGCACACTCATGTCCTCATGCACACGCATGTCCTTGTGCACACGCCTGTCCCCAGCACATTCATGTCCATGTCCCCAGGCACACATATGTCCCCTGGCCACACACATCTCCATGTCCCCCGGCACATACACATGTCCCCAGACACACACACGTCCCCCGCACACCCGTGTCCTCCTGCACACGCCTGTCCCCAGCACATCCATGCCCATGTCCCCAGGCACACAGACATCCCCAGACACACACACAATGTCCTCATGCACACGCATGTCCTTGTGCACACACATGTCCCCAGTACATCCATGTCTGCACACACATATGTCCCCTGAGCACACACATGTCCCCTGGGCACACACATCTCCATGTCCCCAGGCACACACATGTCCCCTGGGCACACACAAGTCCATATCCCCAGGCACACACATGTCCTTGTGCACACCCATGTCCTCGTGCACACGCCTGTCCTCAGCACATCCATGTCCATGTTCCAAGGCACACACACATGTCCCCAGGCACACACACATGCCCCCTGCACACCCATGTCCTCATGCACACGCCTGTCCCCAGCACATCCATGTCCATGTCCTCAGACACACACATGTCCCCTGCACACTCATGTCCTCATGCACATGCATGTCCTTGTGCACACGCATGTCCCCAGCACATCCGTGTCCATGTCCCCAGGCACACATATGTCCCCTGGCCACACACATGGCCATGTCCCCAGGCACACACACACGTCCCCAGGCACACACACGTCCCCTGCACACTCCTATCCTCATGCACACACATGTCCTTGTGCACACCCATGTCCTGGTGCACACACATGTCCCCAGTACATCCATGTCCATGTCCCCAGGCACACACACGTCCCCTGCACACTCATGTCCTTGTGCACACGCATGTCCCCTGTGCATGCACAAGTCCATGTCCATGTCCCCAGGCACACACACCTCCATGTCCCCAGGCACACACACACATCCCCACGCACACCCACGCCCCCCGCACACCCCTATCCTCCTGCACACCCACGTCCTGGTGCCCACGCCTGTCCCCCCCCCAGCCGCACACACACGTCCCGGGGGGGGGGGGGGGGGCGGGCC
>NW_015091436.1:17307-17515 GCF_001431845.1 Calidris pugnax | reverse complement strand
GGGGGGGGGGGGGGGGGGGGGGATGTCCCCGCTGCTCACCGATGTTGGGGGTGACGATGGTGAAGGGGCTGAGGTAGGTCTGGGGCATGTTCTGGGCCAGGGCGCTGGCGTAGTCCTCGAAGTGCTTGAGCAGCCAGGCCGTGCCCCCCTCCGTCTGCTGGATCAGCTCCCAGTGACGCTTGTTGCTGCTGTCCAGGAGGGCACTGCC
>NW_015091436.1:8463-17297 GCF_001431845.1 Calidris pugnax | reverse complement strand
ATTTCAGGGTTGGGGGATGGGTGCCAGGTCTGCTGTACCCCCCCCCAAAATGCACACACGCTCTGCTGAGGCCGTCACCTTGGTGTCTGGGCTGCTTCTTCAACACCCCCCCACCCCATGGAGTGCCCATCAGCACGGCCTCTGGCCTCCTCAGCCCACCCAGAAGGGGGCCCAGCATCTCAGCATCTGGGCTTCTGCCACCAGACCACCCATGAGGGTGCCCTTCATCCTTGCATCTGGGCTCCTGCACCCATCCCTTGGTTGCCCATGACCATGGTCTTTGGCCACCTGCACCCACCCTTCAGTTGCCCATCCCCTTGGTGTCTGGCTACCTGCACCCACCCCTCGGTTGCCTATCACCCTGGTCTTTGGCCACCTGCACCACCCTCTCAGTTGCCCATCACCCCCATATCTGACCTCCTGCACCCACCCCTCAGTTGCCCATCGCCCTGGTCTTTGGCCACCTGTGCCCACCCCTTGGTTGCCCATGACCATGGTCTTTGACCACCTGCACCCACCCTTCTGTTGCCCATCCCCTTGGTGTCTGGGCTCTTGCACCCATGCTTCAGTTGACCATCACCCCTGTGTCTGGGCTCCTGTACCCACCCCTTAGTTGCCCATCACCTTGGTCTTTGGCCACCTGCACCCACCCTTCAGTTGCCCATCGCCCTGGTGTCTGGGCTCCCACCCTTGAGAGTGCCCATCAGCCCCATGACCTCCTGCACCCACCCCTCAGGTGCCCATCGCCGTGGTCTTTGGCCACCTGCACCCACCCTTCAGTTGCCCATCACCCCGGCATCTGGGCTCCCACCCATGACACTGCCCACCATCCTCATGTCTGACCTCCTGCATCCACCCCTTGGTTGCCCATCACCCTGGTCTTTGGCCACCTGCACCCACCTCACAGTTGCCCATCACTCTGGCATCTAGGCTCCCACCCATTAGAGTGCCCATCACCCCCGTGTCTGACCTCCTGCACCTACCCCTTGGTTGCCCATCACCCTGGTCTTTGGCCACCTGCACCCACCCCTTGGTTGCCTATCATCTTGGCCTCTGGCCACCTGCGCCCACCCTTCAGTTGCCCATCACCTCTGTGTCTGGGCTCCTGCACCCACCCTTCAGTTGCCCATCCCCTTGGCATCTGGGTTCCTTCACCCACCCCTTGGTTGCCCATCGCCCTGGTCTTTGGCCACCTGTGCCTACCCCTTGGTTGCCCATGACCATGGTCTTTGACCACCTGCACCCACCCTTCTGTTGCCCATCCCCTTGGTGTCTGACCTCCTGCACCCATCTCTTGGTTGCCTATCGCCCTGGTCTTTGACCACCTGCACCCACCCCTTGGTTGCCCATCACCCTGCTCTTTGGTCACCTGCATCCACCTCTTGGTTGCCCATCCCCTTGGCCTCTGGCCACCTGCAATGCCCCTCAGTTGTCCATCCCCTTGGTGTCTGGCCACCTGCACCAACCTCACAGTTGCCCATCACCCTGGCATCTGGGCTCCCACCCTTGAGAGTGCCCATCAGCCTTGTCTTTGGCCACCTGCACCCACCTCTTGGTTGCCCATCCCCTTGGTGTCTGGCCTCCTGCACCCATCTCTTGGTTGCCCATCGCCCTGGTGTCTGGGCTCCCACCCTTGAGAGTGCCCATCAGCCCCATGACCTCCTGCACCCACCCCTCAGGTGCCCATCGCCGTGGTCTTTGGCCACCTGCACCCACCCTTCAGTTGCCCATCACCCCGGCATCTGGGCTCCCACCCATGACACTGCCCACCATCCTCATGTCTGACCTCCTGCATCCACCCCTTGGTTGCCCATCACCCTGGTCTTTGGCCACCTGCACCCACCTCACAGTTGCCCATCACTCTGGCATCTAGGCTCCCACCCATTAGAGTGCCCATCACCCCCGTGTCTGACCTCCTGCACCTACCCCTTGGTTGCCCATCACCCTGGTCTTTGGCCACCTGCACCCACCCCTTGGTTGCCCATCACCTTACTCTTTGGCCACCTGTGCCCACCTCTTGGTTGCCCATCACCCTGGTCATTGGCCATCTGCACCCACTCCTTGGTTGCCCATCCCCTTGGTGTCTGGCCTCCTGCACCCATCTCTTGGTTGCCCATCGCCCTGGTCTTTGGCCACCTGCACCCACCCCTCAGTTGCCCATCACCCCGGCATCTGGGCTCCCACCCATGACACTGCCCACCATCCTCATGTCTGACCTCCTGCATCCCCCCCTTGGTTGCCCATCCCATTGGCCTCTGGCCACCTACACCCACCCCATGGTTGCCCATCCCCTTGGTGTCTGACCTCCTGCACCCATCTCTTGGTTGCCTATCGCCCTGGTCTTTGACCACCTGCACCCACCCCTTGGTTGCCCATCACCCTGCTCTTTGGTCACCTGCATCCACCTCTTGGTTGCCCATCCCCTTGGCCTCTGGCCACCTGCAATGCCCCTCAGTTGTCCATCCCCTTGGTGTCTGGCCACCTGCACCAACCTCACAGTTGCCCATCACCCTGGCATCTGGGCTCCCACCCTTGAGAGTGCCCATCACCCTGGTCTTTGGCCACCTGCACCCACCCCTTGGTTGCCCATTTCCTTGGTGTCTGGCCACCTGCACCCACCCTTCAGTTGCCCATCACCCTGACATCTGGGCTCCCACCCATGACACTGCCCACCATCCTCATGTCTTACCTCCTGCACCCACCCCTTGGTTGCCCATCCCCTTGGTCTCTAGCCACCTTCACCCCCATCTATCTCAGTTGCCCACCACCACCCCACCCTTGGGTTGTCCCCCCCGGTGGTGGCACCTCGGTGAAGTGGACGTCCTGGGTGGCAGCCAGGCGGAAGCCGCACCTGCACCCACCCTTCAGTTGCCCATCCCCTTGGCATCTGGGTTCCTTCACCCACCCCTTGGTTGCCCATCGCCCTGGTCTTTGGCCATCTGCACCCACCCCTTGGTTGCCCATCCCCTTGGTGTCTGACCTCCTGCACCCATCTCTTGGTTGCCTATCGCCCTGGTCTTTGACCACCTGCACCCACCCCTTGGTTGCCCATCACCCTGCTCTTTGGTCACCTGCATCCACCTCTTGGTTGCCCATCCCCTTGGCCTCTGGCCACCTGCAATGCCCCTCAGTTGTCCATCCCCTTGGTGTCTGGCCACCTGCACCAACCTCACAGTTGCCCATCACCCTGGCATCTGGGCTCCCACCCTTGAGAGTGCCCATCACCCTGGTCTTTGGCCACCTGCACCCACCCCTTGGTTGCCCATTTCCTTGGTGTCTGGCCACCTGCACCCACCCTTCAGTTGCCCATCACCCTGACATCTGGGCTCCCACCCATGACACTGCCCACCATCCTCATGTCTTACCTCCTGCACCCACCCCTTGGTTGCCCATCCCCTTGGTCTCTAGCCACCTTCACCCCCATCTATCTCAGTTGCCCACCACCACCCCACCCTTGGGTTGTCCCCCCCGGTGGTGGCACCTCGGTGAAGTGGACGTCCTGGGTGGCAGCCAGGCGGAAGCCGCGCTGGGCGCTCTCGTGGCGCAGTAGCCGCGTGGCCAGCGCGTAGGCCAACCGCAGGTCGCTGCCGAAGTAGGTGGCCGTGTGGCCAGTGGCCTCCTGCAGCTGCAGGGCCACGCGCCGCGACTGCGCCGGGTCCAGCACCGACTCGTTCCTCGCCAACCGCTCCGCCTGCCCCATGGGGATGATGGTGGTGGCATCAGGGGTGGGGGGGACACGGTGGGGTGACACTTGTGTGTCCCCCTCCCCCGTGTCCCCCCCACCCAACACTCACCCAACGGCGCAGGGGGGCGAAGGCCAGGGAGCTGCAGTTGAAGAGGTTGGGGGGCAACCAGCCCTTGTGCTCGTCACAGTGTCGCACCGCCGTGCCTGGGGGGGACACAACCATGGGGACACCATCCTGGCACCACCACGGCTCAGTGGTGGCACCACCGTCTCGTCCCACCCCATCTCCATGCGCCCACTTCACCCACCCGTTGGTTGCCCATCGCCCTGGTCTTTGGCCACCTGCGCCCACCCCTTGGTTGCCCATCACCGTGACCTCTTCCCACCCCACCCCTGGCTTGTCCCCCCCGGTGGTGGCACCTCTGTGAAGTGGACGTCCTGGGTGGCAGCCAGACGGAAGCCCCGCTGGGCGCTCTCGTGGCGCAGTAGCCGCGTGGCCAGCGCGTAGACCAACCGCAGGTCGCTGCCGAAGTAGGTGGCCGTGTGGCCAGTGGCCTCCTGCAGCTGCAGGGCCACGCGCCGCGACTGCGCCGGGTCCAGCACCGACTCGTTCCTCGCCAACCGCTCCGCCTGCCCCATGGGGATGATGGTGGTGGCATCAGGGGTGGGGGGGACACGGTGGGGTGACACTTGTGTGTCCCCCTCCCCCGTGTCCCCCCCACCCAACACTCACCCAACGGCGCAGGGGGGCGAAGGCCAGGGAGCTGCAGTTGAAGAGGTTGGGGGGCAACCAGCCCTTGTGCTCGTCACAGTGTCGCACCGCCGTGCCTGGGGGGGACACAACCATGGGGACACCATCCTGGCACCACCACGGCTCAGTGGTGGCACCACCGTCTCGTCCCACCCCATCTCCATGCGCCCACGGTGTCACCACCATGCTCCATCTCAGCAGTGACACCGTGGTGTCACCAGCCCTGCCCCAGCTCGGTGGTGGCACCACCATCTCATCCCACCCCATGTCCACGTGTGTCACCACCCCTGCCCTGGCTCAGTGGTGGCACCACCATCTCATCCCACCCCATGTCCACGTGTGTCACCACCCCTGCCCTGGCTCAATGGTGGCACCACCATCTCATCCCACCCCATCTCCATGCGCCCATGGTGTCACCCCCCTGCCCCATCCCACCTCTGCCACCACCATGTCACCCCCCCTGCTCCATCTCAGCAGTGACACTGTGGTGTCAACACCCCTGCCCCATCTCAGTGGTGGCACCACCGTCTCATCCCACCCCAGGTCCATGTGCCCACAGTGTCACCCCCTGTCCCATCTCAGCAGTGACACCGTGGTGTCACCACCTCTGCTCTGGCCCTGGCGGTGACACCACTGGGTGACCCCCAAATCCCATCCCATGGTGCCACCACCATGTCACCCCCCTGCCCTGGCCCCGTGGTAGCACCGTTGTGTCACCACCCCAGCTCGGTGGTGGCACCAGCGTCTCATCCCACTTCATCTCCATGCACCCACGGTGTCACCTCCCCCTGCCCCATCCCACCTTTGGCACGACCATCACAGACCCCCACACCCAGGGACCCCTGCACCCACAGACCCCAGTACCCACGGACCCCCAAGACCCATGGACCCCAGTACCCACAAGACCCCCCACACCCATGGACCCCGGCACCCCATGTGCCAGGCACACACACGTCCCCAGGCACACACACGTGTCCCCCGCACACTCATGTCCTCATGCACATGCATGTCCTCGTGCACACACATGTCCCCAGCACATCCATGTCCATGTCCTCAGGCACACACATGTCGCCAGACACACACACCTCCATGTCCCCAGACACACACACATCCCCAGGCAACTCAGTGGTGGCACCAGTGTCTCATCCCACCCCATCTCCCTGCGCCCATGGTGTCACCCCCTGCCCCATCCCACCTCTGCCACCACCATGTCACCCCCCTGCTCCATCTTAACAGTGCCACCACGGTGTCACCACCCCTGCCCCAGCTCGGTGGTGGCACCAGTGTCTCATGCCACCCCATCTCCATGCACCCATGGTGTCACCCCCCTGTCTCATCCCACCTCTGCCACCACCATGTCAACCCCTACCCATCTCAGCAGTGACACCGTGGTGTCACCAGCCCTGCCCCAGCTCGGTGGTGGCACCACCATCTCATCCCACCCCAGCTCCATGTGCCCATGGTGTCACCACCATGCTCCATCTCAGCAGTGACACCACGGTGTCACCACCCCTGCTCTGGCCCTGGCGGTGACACCACCATGTCCCCTGGGCACACACAAGTCCATGTCCATGTCCCCTGGCACACACACATCCCCTGCACACTCATGTCCCCTGTGCACACCCATGTCCTTGTGCACATCCATGTCCCCAGGCACACACACATCCTCATGCACACTCATGTCCTCATGCACACGCATGTCCTTGTGCACACGCCTGTCCCCAGCACATTCATGTCCATGTCCCCAGGCACACATATGTCCCCTGGCCACACACATCTCCATGTCCCCCGGCACATACACATGTCCCCAGACACACACACGTCCCCCGCACACCCGTGTCCTCCTGCACACGCCTGTCCCCAGCACATCCATGCCCATGTCCCCAGGCACACAGACATCCCCAGACACACACACATCCCCCACACACTCATGTCCTCATGCACACGTATGTCCTCGTGCACACACATGTCCCCAGCACATCCATGCTCATGTCCCCAGGCACACACACACGTCCTCTAGACACAAACACGTCCCCCACACACTCATGTCCTCATGCACACCCATGTCCTCGTGCACACACATGTCCCCAGTACATCCATGTCTGCACACACGTATGTCCCCTGAGCACACACATGTCCCCTGGGCACACACATCTCCATGTCCCCAGGCACACACATGTCCCCTGGGCACACACAAGTCCATATCCCCAGGCACACACATGTCCTTGTGCACACCCATGTCCTCATGCACACGCCTGTCCCCAGCACATCCATGTCCATGTCCTCAGACACACACATGTCCCCTGCACACTCATGTCCTCATGCACATGCATGTCCTTGTGCACACGCATGTCCCCAGCACATCCATGTCCATGTCCCCAGGCACACATATGTCCCCTGGCCACACACATGGCCATGTCCCCAGGCACACACACACGTCCCTCCCATCCCACCTCTGCCACCACCATGTCACCCCCTTGTCCTGGCCCAACCCTGCTCCATCTCAGCAGTGACACCGTGGTGTCACCTCCCCCTGCCCCATCCCACCTCTGCCACCACCATGTCACCCCCAGCCCTGTCCCAGTGATGCCACCACGGTGTCACCCCTCCATCCCATCCCAGCAGTGCCACCACGGCATCACACCCCCCATGAGCTCCGTGCCAGCAGTGCCACCACGGTGTCACCACCCCTGTCCCAGCGGTGCCACCACACTGTCATGTCCCCCCGTCTCAGTGGTGCCACCACGGTGTCACCCCCCGTCCCCGTGTCCCCCCACCTACCGACGGACCCCTTGGGGCAGGGGGCAGCGGCGGGCAACCCGAAGCGGGTGCGGGGCCACCAAATGTTGGCCTCGATGGCACGGGGACAGCTGTCGTAGTTGACTGCGGGGCAAAGAGGGGTGTCAGGAGGGGGTGACAGAGGGTGACAGCAGTGACACCCGGTCGCTGGCACCCAGGGTGATGCAGGGTGACAGCGGAGTGACAATGGGGTGACAGTGGGGTGACAGCAATGGTACTCAGTTATGGGCACCCAGGGTGACAGTGGTGACACCCAGTCGCTGGCACCCAGGGTGATGCAGGGTGACAGCGGAGTGACAATGGGGTGACAGTGGGGGGACAGCAATGGTACTCAGTTATGGGCACCCAGGGTGACAGTGGTGACACCCATCACTGGCACCCAGGGTGATGCAGGGTGACAGAGGGTGACAGGGGGGTGACAGGGGGGTGACAATGGGGTGACAGCGGGGTGACAGCAGTGCCACCCAGTCGCTGGCACCCAGGTTGATGTGGAGTGACAGGGGGTGACATAGGGTGACACCAGCGGGGTGACAGAAGGTGCCAGCAGGGTGACAGCAGTGGCACCCAGTCGCTGGCAGCCAGGGTGACGTGGGGTGACAGAGGGTGACGGGGGAGGGTGACAGAGGGTGACGGGGAGTGACAGAGGGTGTCAGGGGGGTGACAGTGGGGTGACAGCGGTGGCACCCAGTCGCTGGCACCCAGGGTGATGTGGGGTGACAGAGGGTGACACCAGCGGGGTGACAGCGGGGTGCCAGAGGGTGATGGGGGGTGACAGAGGGTGACAGTGGGGTGACAGTGGTGGCACCCAGTTGCTGGCAGCCGGGGTGATGTGGGGTGACAGAGGGTGACAGTAGTGACATCCAGTCGCTGGGACCCAGGGTGAGGCAGGGTGACAGAGGGTGACACCAGCGGGGTGACAGCGGGGTGCCAGAGGGTGATGGGGGGTGACAGAGGGTGACAGTGGGGTGACAGTGGTGGCACCCAGTTGCTGGCAGCCGGGGTGATGTGGGGTGACAGAGGGTGACAGTAGTGACATCCAGTCGCTGGGACCCAGGGTGAGGCAGGGTGACAGAGGGTGACACCAGCGAGGTGACAGAGGGTGATGGGGGGTGACAGCGGGGTGACAGCGGTGGCACCCAGTTGCTAGCACCCGGGGTGACATGGGGTGACAGAGGGTGACAGTAGTGCCACCCAGTCGCTGGGACCCAGGGTGAGGCAGGGTGACAGGGGGTGACACCAGTGGGGTGACAGAGGGTGACAGAGGGTGATGGGGGTGACAGCAGAGTGGCAGCAGTGACATCCAGACACTGGCACCCAGGGTGAGGCGGGGTGACAGGGGGTGACAGAGGGTGACACCAGTGGGGTGACAAAGGGTGCCAGCAGGGTGACAGCAGTGCCACCCAGTTGCTGGCACCCAGGGTGAGGTGGGGTGACAGAGGGTGACAGAGGGTGACAGAGGGTGATGAGGGGGTGACAGAGGGTGACACCAGCAGGGTGACAGAGGGTGCCAGCAGGGCGACAGCAGTGACACCCAGTCGATGGCACCCAGGATGACGTGGGGTGACAGAGGGTGACGGGGGGTGACAGAGGGGGATGAGG
>NW_015091436.1:0-4926 GCF_001431845.1 Calidris pugnax | reverse complement strand
CCCGTGTCACCCAGCACCACCAGGGCCGCTCGTGTCACCCCACGCCGCTGGGGCCACTCGTGTCACCCCCTGTGCCCTCCTTGTGCCCACCCTGACCCTTGCACACCCCCCATGTGCCCACCCTCTTCCTTGCACGCCTACCATGGCTCTTGCACGCCCACCATGCTCCTCACACAGCCACCATGCCCTCCATGTGCCCACCCTGCCCCTTGCACACTTACCCTGCCCCTTGCACGCCTGCTGTGCCCCTTGTGCCCACCCTGCCCCTCCCATGCCCACCCTGTCCCTTGCACACCCACCATAGTTCTTGCACACTCCCCGTGCCCTCCATGCGCCCACCCTGCCCCTTGCACACCCACCGTGCCACTTACATGGGCACTGTCCCCCCGTGTGCCCACTCTGTCCCTTGCACACCCACCGTGCCCTCCATGTGCCCACTCTGCCCTTTGCACACCCACTACACTCTTGCACCACCCACTCTGCCCCTTGCACACCTGCTGTGCCCCTTGTGCCCACCTTGCCCCTCCCATGCCCACCCCTGTCCCTTGCACACCCACCGTGCCCTCCATGTGCCCACTCTGCCCTTTGCACACCCACTACATTCTTGCACCACCCACTCTGCCCCTTGCACACCCATTGTGCCCCTTGTGCCCACCTTGCCCCTCCCATGCCCACCCCTGTCCCTTGCACACCCACCGTGCCCTCCATGTGCCCACTCTGCCCTTTGCACACCCACTACATTCTTGCACCACCCACTCTGCCCCTTGCACACCCATTGTGCCCCTTGTGCCCACCTTGCCCCTCCCATGCCCACCCCTGTCCCTTGCACACCCACCGTGCCCTCCATGTGCCCACTCTGCCCTTTGCACACCCACTACATTCTTGCACCACCCACTCTGCCCCTTGCACACCCATTGTGCCCCTTGTGCCCACCTTGCCCCTCCCATGCCCACCCCTGTCCCTTGCACACCCACCGTGCCCTCCATGTGCCCACTCTGCCCTTTGCACACCCACTACATTCTTGCACCACCCACTCTGCCCCTTGCACACCCATTGTGCCCCTTGTGCCCACCTTGCCCCTCCCATGCCCACCCCTGTCCCTTGCACACCCACTAAAACCCTCCACGTGCCCACTCTGCTCTTTGCACACCTGCTACACCTCTTGCACCACCCACCATGCCCCTTGCACACCCATTGTGCCCCTTGTGCCCACCTTGCCCCTCCCATGCCCACCCCTGTCCCTTGCACACTCATCATAGTTCTTGCACACCCACCATGCCCTCCATGCACCCACCCAGCTCCTTGCACACCCACCACACCCCCTGCACGCCCACCATGCCCCTTGCACACCCACCATGCCCTCCATGTGCCCACCTGTCTGTTGCACACCCACCATGATTCTTGCCCACCCTGCCCTTTGCACGCCCACTACACCTCTTGCACCACCCACCATGCACACCCACTGTGCCCCTTTTGCCCACCTCGCCCCTCTGATGTCCACCCCTGTCCCTTGCACAGTCACCATAGTTCTTGCACACCCACCGTGCCCTCTATGCACCAGCCCTGCTCCTTGCACACCCACCGTGCTCTCCAGCTTTGCACACCCACCACACCCCCTGCACGCCCACCATGCCCCTTACACACCCACCCTGCCCTCCACGTGCCCACTCTGCCCTTTGCACACCCACCGCACCTCTTGCACCACCCACCATGCCCCTTACACACCCACTGTGCCCCTTGTGCCCACCTTGCCCCTCCCATGCCCACCCCTGTCCCTTGCACACCCACCATACTTCTTGCACACCCACCAGCTTTGCACACCGAATGCACCTCCTGCACACCAATCATGCCCCTTACACACCCACCGTGCCCTCCATGTGCCCACCCTGCCCCTTTGCACGCCCACTACACTCTTTCACCACCCACTCTGCCCTTTGCACGCCCACTACACCTCTTGCACCACCCACCGTGCCTCTTGCACACCCATTGCACCCTTTGTGCCCACCTCGCCCCTCCCATGCCCACCCTGTCCCTTGCACACCCACCATAGTTCTTGCACACTCACTGTGCCCTCTATGCACCCACCCAGCTCCTTGCACACCCAGCACAGCCCCTGCACGCCCATCAAGCCCCTTAGACACCCACCATGCCCTCCACATGCCCACTCTGCCCTTTGCACACCCACCGCACCTCTTGCACCACCCACCATGCCCCTACCTTGCCCCTCCCATGCTCACCCCTGTCCCTTGCACACCCACCATAGTTCTTGAACACCCACCATGCCCTCCAGCTTTGCACACCCACCACACCTCCTGCATGCCCACCGTGCCCCTTGCACACCCACTAAAACCCTCCACGTGCCCACTCTGCCCTTTGCACACCCACTGCACCTCTTGCACCACCCACCATGCCCCTTACACACCCACTGTGCCCCTTGTGCCCACCTTGCCCCTCCCATGCCCACCCCTGTCCCTTGCACACCCACCATAGTTCTTGCACACCCACTGTGCCCTTTATGCGCCCACCCTGCCCCTTGCACACCCACCGTGCCACTTACATGGGGACTGTCCCCCTGTGTGCCCACTCTGTCCCTTGCACACCCACCGTGCCCCCCATGTGCCCACTCTGCCTGTTGCACACCCACTACACTCTTGCACCACCCACTCTGCCCCTTGCACACTCGCCGTGCCCCTTGTGCCCACACTGCCCCTCCCATGCCCACCCCTGCCCCTTGCACACCCACCATAGTTCTTGCACACCCACCATGCCCTCCAGCTTTGCACACCCACCATGCCCCTTGCACACCCACCATGCCCTCCATGTGCCCACTCTGCCTGTTGCACACCCACCACGCTCTTGCACACCCACTAAAACCCTCCACGCGCCCACTCTGCCCCTTTGCACACCCACTACACTCTTGCACCACCCACCATGCCCCTTACACACCCACTGTGCCCCTTGTGCCCACCTTGCCCCTCCCATGCCCACCCCTGTCCCTTGTACACCCACCATACTTCTTGCACACCCACCAGCTTTGCACACCCAATGCACCTCCTGCACGCCCACCATACCCCTTACACACCCACCGTGCCCTCCACGTGCCCACTCTGCCCCTTTGCACACCCACTACGCTCTTGCACCACCCACCGTGCCCCTTGCACACCCACTACAACGGCCACTGTGCCCTCCCTTGTCCCTCGCACGGGTGCCCGTTGCACTCACTTGTGCTCGCAGTAGGGACCGAAGTGACCTTGGGGACACTCGCACATGTAGCCGTGCGCCGTGCCCGGTTTGCGGGTGCAAGTGGCCGGGGACTGGCAGGGGTTGAGGGCACAAGCGCTGACACAACTGTCACCGAAGTAGCCTGGGCACGAGGAGGGGGCAGGGGTGGGGAGAGGGGAGGGGGTGTCACCAGGGAGGGTGGCAGTGACATGGGGACGGTGACACGGGGGTGGCAGCGTCCTGGGGATGGTGACAAGGGTGGAAGTGTCTTGGGGACAGTGATGGAGGTGGCAGTGCCCAGGGGACGGTGACAAGACATGGGGACAGTGACAGGGGGGTGGCAGTGCCCTGGGGATGGTGACACGGGGGTGGCAGTGCCCAGAGGACAGTGACAAGGGTGGCAGTGTGCTGGGGACAGCAATGGACATGGCAGTGCCCTGGGGAGAGTGACAGTGGGGACAGTGACAAGGGTGGCAGTGCCCAGGGAGGGTGGCAGTGCCCAGGGGACAGTGACAAGGGTGGCAGTGCCCAGGGAGGGTGGCAATACCATGGGGACAGTGACAAGGGTGGCAGTGCCCAGGGAGGGTGGCAATGACATGGGGACAGTGACAAGGGTGGCAGTTCCCAGGGAGGGTGGCAATGACATGGGGACAGTGACAAGGGTGGCAGTGCCCAGGGAGGGTGGCAGTGCCCAGGGGACAGTGACACAGGGGTGGCAGTGCCCTGGGGATGGTGACAAGGGGGTGGCAGTGCCCTGGGGACATGTGACAAGGATGGCAGTGCCCAGGGAGGGTGGCAATGACATGGGGACAGTGATGGAGGTGGCAGTGGTCTGGGGATGGTGACAGGGGGGTGGCAGTGCCCAGAGGACAGTGACAAGGGTGGCAGTGTGCTGGGGACAGCAATGGACATGGCAGTGCCCTGGGGAGAGTGACAGTGGGGACAGTGACAAGGGTGGCAGTGCCCAGGGAGGGTGGCAGTGCCCAGGGGACAGTGACAAGGGTGGCAGTGCCCAGGGAGGGTGGCAATACCATGGGGACAGTGACAAGGGTGGCAGTGCCCAGGGAGGGTGGCAATGACATGGGGACAGTGACAAGGGTGGCAGTTCCCAGGGAGGGTGGCAATGCCATGGGGACAGTGACAAGGGTGGCAGTGCCCAGGGAGGGTGGCAGTGCCCAGGGGACAGTGACACAGGGGTGGCAGTGCCCTGGGGATGGTGACAAGGGGGTGGCAGTGCCCTGGGGACATGTGACAAGGATGGCAGTGCCCAGGGAGGGTGGCAATGCCATGGGGACAGTGATGGAGGTGGCAGTGCCCAGGGGACGGTGACAAGGGGGTGGCAGTGCCCAGGGAGGGTGGCAATGCCATGGGGACAGTGACAAGGGTGGCAGTGGTCTGGGGATGGTGACAAGGGGGTGGCAGTGCCCGTTGACAGTGACAAGGGTGGCAGTGGTCTGCAGACAGTGACACGGGGGTGGCAGTGCCCAGGGGATGGTGATGGAGGTGGCAGTGCCCAGGGAGGGTGACAGGGGGGTGGCAGTGGTCTGGGGACAAGTGACAAGGATGGCAGTGCCCAGAGAGAGTGGCAGTGCTTTGGGGACAGTGACAAGGGTGGCAGTGCCCAGGGAGGGTGGCAGTGCTCTGGGGACAGTGATGGAGGTGGCAGTGTCCAGGAGATGGTGACAAGGGTGGAAGTGTCTTGGG
>NW_015091435.1:3335-7986 GCF_001431845.1 Calidris pugnax | reverse complement strand
CCCCCGAGGCGCTGGGGGGGCTGGGGGTGCGGGCGGTGGGGGTGGTGCTGAACGAGACGGACCCGCGCAGCCTCCTGCTGCGCCTCTGCCGCCTGCTCTCCTCCCTGCCCCTCCACGGGCTGCTCTTCGACGACGCCGGCGCCGACGCCGGGGGGGCCCTGGCCCCCATCCTCCACTTCCTCTCGGCACAGACCTCCCTCCCCATCCTGGGGGTCAGCGGGGGGGCCGCCGCCGTCCTCACGCCCAAGGTACGGGGGGTAAAGTGGGGCTGGGGGGCGCCCCCGGGGGCCAAACAGTCCCTAGAACCACCTAAACTGTCCACAACCATCTCCAGAACCATCTAAACCCAACCCGAACCATCCCTAGAACCATCTAAACCCTCCTCAGCCATCTCTAGAAGCACCTAAACGCTCCCCAAAGCATCTCCAGAACCATCTAAACCTTCCCCAAGCACCCCTAGAACCATCTAAACGCTCTTCAACCATCTCTAGAACCACCTAGAGCATCCCCAACCATCTCTAGAACCATGTAAACCCTCCCCAACCAATCCTAGAACCACCTAAAACCTCTCCAACCATCTCTAGAACCATCTAAACCTTCCCCAACCATCTCTAGAACCACATAAATCATCCCCAACCATCCCTAGAACCACCTAAACGCTCTCCAACCATCTCTAGATCATCTAAACCTTCCCCAACCCAACCCCAAGCATGGCCAAGGGCACCCAACTGTCCCCAACCATCTCTAGAACCATCTAAACTGTCCCCAACCACCCCTAGAACCACCTCAATTCTCCACAACCATCTCTAGAACCACCCAAACCCTCTCCAGCCACCCCTAGAACCATCTAAACTGTCCCCAACCATCCCTAGAACCACCCAAACCCTACCCAACCATCTCTAGAACCATCTAAATGCTCTCCAACCATCCCTAGAAGCACCTAAACCCCCCCCAAGCATCTCTAGAACCATCTAAACCATCCCCAAATATCTCTAGAACAACCTAAAGTGTCCCCAACCATCCCTAGAACCATCTAAATTGTCACCAACCCAACCCAAACTGTCCCTAGAAGCACCTAAACCCTCCCCAAGCACCTTTAGAACCATCTAAACCATCCCTAACCACCTCTAGAAGCATCTACCCCCTCCTCCAAGCATCTCCAGAACCATCTAAACCATCCCCAACCATCCCTAGAACCACCTAAACCATCCCCAACCACCCCTAGAACCATCTAAACCCTCCCCAACCCAACCCCAACCATCCCCAGGGCACCCAACTGTCCCCAACCATCTCTAGAACCATCTAAACTGTCCCCAACCACCCCTAGAACCACCTCAATTCTCCACAACCATCTCTAGAACCACCCAAACCCTCTCCAGCCACCCCTAGAACCATCTAAACTGTCCCCAACCATCCCTAGAACCACCCAAACCCTACCCAACCATCTCTAGAACCATCTAAATGCTCTCCAACCATCCCTAGAAGCACCTAAACCCCCCCCAAGCATCTCTAGAACCATCTAAACCATCCCCAAATATCTCTAGAACAACCTAAAGTGTCCCCAACCATCCCTAGAACCATCTAAATTGTCACCAACCCAACCCAAACTGTCCCTAGAAGCACCTAAACCCTCCCCAAGCACCTTTAGAACCATCTAAACCATCCCTAACCACCTCTAGAAGCATCTACCCCCTCCTCCAAGCATCTCCAGAACCATCTAAACCATCCCCAACCATCCCTAGAACCACCTAAACCATCCCCAACCACCCCTAGAACCATCTAAACCCTCCCCAACCCAACCCCAACCATCCCCAGGGCACCCAACTGTCCCCAACCATCTCTAGAACCACCTAAACCCTCCCCAACCACCCCTAGAACCATCTAAACCCTCCCCAACCCAACCCCAACCATCCCCAGGGCACCCAACTGTCCCCAACCATCTCTAGAACCACCTAAACCCTCCCCAACCATCTCTAGAACCATCTAAACGCTCCCCAACCCATCCCCAACCATCTCCAGCACCACCTAAACCATCCCCAACCATCCCTAGAACCACCTAAACCCTCCCCAACCATTTCTAGAACCACCTAATCCCTCCCCAACCATCCCTAGAATCACTTAAACCTTCCCCAACCCATCCCCAACCATCTCCAGAACCACCTGAACCCTCCCCAACCCAACCCTAACCATCTCCAGGGCCACCCAACTGTCCCCAACCATCCCTAGAACCACCTAAACCCTCCTGAACCCATCCTCAACCATCTCCAGAACCACCTAAACCCTCCCCAACCCATCCCCAACCATCTCTAGAACCACCTAAACCTTCTCCAACCCATCCCCAACCATCTCTAGAACCACCTAAACCATCTTCAACCATCTCTAGAACCATCTAAACCCTCCCCAACCCAACCCCAACCATCTCCAGGGCCACCCAACTGTCCCCAACCATCCCTAGAACCACCTAAACCCTCCCCAACCCATCCCCAACCATCTCCAGAACCCCCTAAACCCTCCCCAACCCAACTATCCCCAACCCAACTGTCCCCAACCATCTCTAGAACCACCTAAACCCTCCCCAACCCAACCCCAACCATCTCCAGAACCCCCTAAACCCTCCCCATCCATCCCCGTGGTGTCCCCATCCATCCCCGTGGTGTCCCCATCCATCCCCGTGGTCTCCCCATCCATCCCCGTGGTGTCCCCAACCCCCATGTGTCCCCCCTCCCCAGGAGCCGGGCTCCACCTTCCTCCAGCTGGGCTCCTCCACGGAGCAGCAGCTGCAGGTGATCTTCGAGGTGCTGGAGGAGTACGACTGGACCACCTTCGCGCTGGTGACCACCCTGCGCCCGGGCCACGAGGCCTTCGTCTCCTACGTGGAGGGGCTGACGGACGGGAGCTTCATCGGGTGGGAGCACCGGGGGGTCCTCACCCTCAACCTCACCCAGGACCCCCGGGGCACCCGTTGGCGCCGCCAACTGCGGGAGCTGGACGCCCAGATCCGGCTCCTCTTCTGCTCCCCCGAGGAGGCCCCCGCGCTCTTCCGGGGGGCGCAGGAGGCCGGGGTGGCCGGGCCGGGCTACGTCTGGTTCCTGGTGGGGGCCCAACTGGGGGCGGGGGGCTCCGAGGTGCCCCCCGAAGCCCCCGCCGGGCTCTTCGCCGTCCTCTCGGCCGGTTGGAGGGACGAGCTGGGCCAGCGGCTGCGCCGGGGGGTGGCCATCCTGGCCCAGGGGGCAAGAGCCCTCCTGACGGACCCCCAGGGGGTCCCCAACTTCTCCAGGGACTGTCAGGACCCCCAGGGGCACCCCCCGGCCCGGCGCGGGCTGCACCGGTGAGTGGTGGGACACCCCCTCCCTCCCTTCTTCTCTTCCCACTTGGTGACATCACAGTGACATCGTGGACCCCCAGGGGCACCCCCCGGCCCGGCGCGGGCTGCACCGGTGAGTGGTGGGACACCCCCTCCCTCCCTGACCTCATGGTGACGTCACGGTGACATCATGGTGATGTTGTGGTGACGTCATGGTGTCCCTCTTCCTCTTCCCCAGGTACTTCTCCAACATCACCTGGGGGCAGCGGGACTTCTCCTTCAACGAGGACGGGTTCCTCGTCAACCCCTCCCTCGTCGTCATCGCCCTCAACAAGGAGCGCGCCTGGGAGGTGGTGAGTGGCCCCAAGATGTCCCCAAGGTGGCCTCAACATCCCCAAGATGTCCCCAGTGTCCCCAAGGTGTCACCAAGATGGCCCCAAGGTGTCCCCAAGGCGTCACCATCTCCCCATGTTGCCCCACCAACGTGTCACCCCATCAACCCCTCCCTCATCATCATCACCCTCAACGAGGAGTGAACTTAGGAGGTGGTGGGTGGCCCCAAGGTGTCCCCAGGGTGTCCCCAAGGTGTCACCATCTCCCCATGTTGCCCTCTCAACGTGTCACCTCCTCAACCTCTCCCTCGTCCTCATCACCCTCAACAAGGAGCGCACCTGGGAGGTGGTGAGTGGCCACAAAGTGTCCCCGAGGTGGCCTCAATGTCCCCAAGGTGTCACCATCCCCCCTGTGGTGTCACCACCACTGTGTCCCCAAGGGGGTGGCTGGTGAGGGTGACACTGAGATGGTGACATCTCCCAGGGTTCCTCGGGGGGTTCCTCTCCCCTTCCCCCTTCCCTGGGAGGTGTCCCCTTTTGTCTGGAGGTCCCTTGGGTCCCACCACCGTGTCCCCAAGGGGGTGGCTGGTGACAGTGACACCAGGATGGTGACAGAGAGATGGTGACACTGAGATGGTGACATCTCCCAGGGTTCCTCAGGGGGGTTCCTCTCCCCTTCCCCCTCCCCCGGGGGGTGTCCCCTTTGTCTGGGGGTCCCTTGGGTCCCACCACCGTGTCCCCAAGAGGGTGATACAGAGATGGTGACACCAAGATGGTGACATCTCCCAGGGTTCCTCTCCCCTTCCCCCTCCCCCAGGAGGTATCCTCTTTGTCTGGAGGTCCCTTGGGTCCCACCACCGTGTCCCCACCGCGATGGTGACATCTCCCAGGGTTCCTGGGGAGGTTCCTCTCCCCTCCCCCTCCCCTGGGGGGTGTCCCCTCTCCCCGGGTGTCCCCCCCCGTCACGGGGTCCCCCCCCCCCGGGGGGGGGCTGGGGGGGGGGGCGCCTGCGCCT
>NW_015091435.1:0-3325 GCF_001431845.1 Calidris pugnax | reverse complement strand
CCAACCCATCCCCAACCATCTCTAGAACCACCTAAACCCTCCCCAACCCATCCCCAACCATCTCTAGAACCACCTAAACCTTCTCCAACCCATCCCCAACCATCTCTAGAACCACCTAAACCCTCCCCAACCCAACCCCAACCATCTCCAGAACCCCCTAAACTCTCCCCATCCATCCCCGTGGTGTCCCCAACCCCCATGTGTCCCCCCTCCCCAGGAGCCGGGCTCCACCTTCCTCCAGCTGGGCTCCTCCACGGAGCAGCAGCTGCAGGTGATCTTCGAGGTGCTGGAGGAGTACGACTGGACCACCTTCGCGCTGGTGACCACCCTGCGCCCGGGCCACGAGGCCTTCGTCTCCTACGTGGAGGGGCTGACGGACGGGAGCTTCATCGGGTGGGAGCACCGGGGGGTCCTCACCCTCAACCTCACCCAGGACCCCCGGGGCACCCGTTGGCGCCGCCAACTGCGGGAGCTGGACGCCCAGATCCGGCTCCTCTTCTGCTCCCCCGAGGAGGCCCCCGCGCTCTTCCGGGGGGCGCAGGAGGCCGGGGTGGCCGGGCCGGGCTACGTCTGGTTCCTGGTGGGGGCCCAACTGGGGGCGGGGGGCTCCGAGGTGCCCCCCGAAGCCCCCGCCGGGCTCTTCGCCGTCCTCTCGGCCGGTTGGAGGGACGAGCTGGGCCAGCGGCTGCGCCGGGGGGTGGCCATCCTGGCCCAGGGGGCAAGAGCCCTCCTGACGGACCCCCAGGGGGTCCCCAACTTCTCCAGGGACTGTCAGGACCCCCAGGGGCACCCCCCGGCCCGGCGCGGGCTGCACCGGTGAGTGGTGGGACACCCCCTCCCTCCCTGACCTCATGGTGACGTCACGGTGACATCATGGTGACGTCACGGTGACATCGTGGTGACATCATGGTGACGTCACGGTGACATCGTGGTGACATCATGGTGACGTCGTGGTGACATCATGGTGTCCCTCTTCCTCTTCCCCAGGTACTTCTCCAACATCACCTGGGGGCAGCGGGACTTCTCCTTCAACGAGGACGGGTTCCTCGTCAACCCCTCCCTCGTCGTCATCGCCCTCAACAAGGAGCGCGCCTGGGAGGTGGTGAGTGGCCCCAAGATGTCCCCAAGGTGGCCTCAACATCCCCAAGATGTCCCCAGTGTCCCCAAGGTGTCACCAAGATGGCCCCAAGGTGTCCCCAAGGCGTCACCATCTCCCCATGTTGCCCCACCAACGTGTCACCCCATCAACCCCTCCCTCATCATCATCACCCTCAACGAGGAGTGAACTTAGGAGGTGGTGGGTGGCCCCAAGGTGTCCCCAGGGTGTCCCCAAGGTGTCACCATCCCCCCTGTGGTGTCACCACCACTGTGTCCCCAAGGGGGTGGCTGGTGAGGGTGACACTGAGATGGTGACATCTCCCAGGGTTCCTCGGGGGGTTCCTCTCCCCTTCCCCCTTCCCTGGGAGGTGTCCCCTCACCTGGGAGGTGGTGAGTGGCCACAAAGTGTCCCCGAGGTGGCCTCAATGTCCCCAAGGTGTCACCATCCCCCCTGTGGTGTCACCACCACTGTGTCCCCAAGGGGGTGGCTGGTGAGGGTGACACTGAGATGGTGACATCTCCCAGGGTTCCTCGGGGGGTTCCTCTCCCCTTCCCCCTTCCCTGGGAGGTGTCCCCTTTTGTCTGGAGGTCCCTTGGGTCCCACCACCGTGTCCCCAAGGGGGTGGCTGGTGACAGTGACACCAGGATGGTGACAGAGAGATGGTGACACTGAGATGGTGACATCTCCCAGGGTTCCTCAGGGGGTTCCTCTCCCCTCCCCCTCCCCCGGGAGGTGTCCCCTTTGTCTGGGGGTCCCTTGGGTCCCACCACCGTGTCCCCAAGAGGGTGATACAGAGATGGTGACACCAAGATGGTGACATCTCCCAGGGTTCCTCTCCCCTTCCCCCTCCCCCAGGAGGTATCCTCTTTGTCTGGAGGTCCCTTGGGTCCCACCACCGTGTCCCCAAGAGGGTGATACAGAGATGGTGACACCAAGATGGTGACATCTCCCAGGGTTCCTGGGGGGTTCCTCTCCCCGTCCCCTCTCTCTGGGGGTCCCCCCCCGTCACGGTGTCCCCCCCCGCAGGTGGGGAGCTGGGAGGGGGGCCGCCTGCGCCTGACGCACCCCCCCTGGTCGCGCTACGGCCGGTTCCTGCAGCCGGTGGCCGACGGGCGGCACCTGCGGGTGGCCACGCTGGAGGAGAGGCCCTTCGTCATCGTGGAGGGGGTGGACCCCGTCACCGGCACCTGCATCCGCGACTCCGTGCCCTGTCGGCACCAGCGCAACCGCACCGCGGGGTGAGTCACCAAAATGGCATTAATTCACCCCAAAATGGCCCTGCCGCCACCAGCGCAACCGCACCACGGGGCGAGTCACCCAAAATGTGCTAAAATGGCCCCAAAATGCCCCAAAGTGACCCAAAATGGCCCCAAAATGGCCCCAAAGTGACCCAAAACTGGCCCCAAAATGGCCCTGCCGCCACCAGCGCAACCGCACCGCAGGGTGAGTCACCCAAAACTGCCTGAATTCTACCCAAAACGGGCCCCAAACTGTAATGGCCCCAAAGTGACCCAAAACTGGCCCCCAAATGGCCCTGCCGCCACCAGCCCAACCGCACCGCGGGGTGAGTCACCCAAACCGCCTGAATTCACCCCAAAACGGGCCCCAAAATGGCCCTGCCGCCACCAGCGCAACCGCACCGCGGGGTGAGTCACCCAAACCGCCTGAATTCACCCCAAAACGGGCCCCAAAATGGCCCTGCCGCCACAGGCGCAACCGCACCGCGGGGTGAGTTACCCAAAATGGCCTGAATTCGCCCCAAAACTGGCCCCCAAATGTCCCTGCTGCCACCAGTGCAACTGCACTGTGGGGTGAGTCATCCAAATGACCCAAAATTCCCCAAAATGTCCCCAAAATGCCTCAAAACTGTCCCCAAAATGGCCCTGCCACCACCAGCACAACCACACCGCGGGGTGAGTCACCAAAATGTACCAAAATGGCCCCAAAACTGGCCCCAAAATGGCCCCAAAACGTCCCTGCCGCCACCAGTGCAACTGCACCGTGGGGTGAGTGCCCCAGAATGTCCCCAAAATGTCCTTAATTGTCCCCAAAACGTCCCCAAAATGTCCCTGCTGCCACCAGTGCAACCGCACTGTGGGGTGAGTGCCCAAAAATGGCCTTAATTGTCTCCAAAATGTCCTTAATTGTCCCCAAATGTTCCCCCCCCCCAGGGCCCCCCATCTCCCCAACGGGGGTCTCCCCAACCCTGTCCCCCCCCTTTATCTC
>NW_015091434.1:103329-104964 GCF_001431845.1 Calidris pugnax | reverse complement strand
CACAAATGTTATAAAAATAATAACCCCATTATAAAAATAATTGGCCATTCAGCAATTTGGGGCTCCGAGGAGAAGCCAGACCTGCCCCACGCAGGGGGTTTGTTAAAAACCATGGATGAGGATGGCGGACGGTCCTGCTGTCTCTGCTGCTGTCAGCAAGGGGAGCCCAATGGCTGAGCCCGGGCGCACTCAGTACACAGATGGGATGCTGAACCAGACATGGGAAAAAGTGTGTCCCCCCCCAAAACCCACCACTGCAAAGGAGGGGGGGCTGAACCGTGTCTGTGGAGGGGGGGGGCACCATCCTGCTGCCCCCCCGTTCCCATCCCCGATGCTGTCAGCAAGGGGAGACCCATAGCTGAGCCCGGGTGCACTCAGTACACGGATGGGATGCTGAACCAGACATGGTGAGGGGGGAAACATGTGTGTCCCCCCCCAGAACACACCACTGCAAAGGAGGGTGGGCTGAACCGTCTCTGTGGAAGGGGGGGGACCATCCTGCTGCCCCCCCTTCCCATCCCTGATGCTGTCAGCAAGGGGAGACCGACAGCTGAGCCCGGGCGTACTCAGTACACAGATGGGATGCTGAACCAGACATGGGGAAACGTGTGTCCCCCCCTAAAACCCGTCATCCCAGCACTGCAAAGGAGGGTGAACCACCTCAGTGAAGGGGGGGGAGCACCATCCCAATGCATCCCCCCCCTCTATTCCCATCCCTGATGCTGTCAGTGAGGGGAGACCGATGGCTGAGCCCGGGCGCACTCAGTACACAGATGGGATGCTGAACCAGACATGGGGAAATGGGGAAACATGTATGTCCCCCCCCAAAACCCATCACTGCAAAGGAGGGTGGGCTGAAACCGTCTCTGTGGAAGGGGGGGCACCATCCTGTTGCCCCCCCCATTCCCATCCCTGATGCTGTCAGCAAGGGGATACTGACGGTTGAGCCCGGGCGCACTCAGTACACAGATGGGATGCTGAACCAGACAGGGGGAAATGTGTGTCCCCCCCCTAAAACCCACCACTGCAAGGTGGGCTGAACCGTCGCTGTGGAGGGGGGGGCACCATCCTGCTGCCCCCCTATTCCCATCCCTGATGCTGTCAACGAGGGGAGACCCACAGCTGAGCACGGGCACACTCAATACACAGATGGGATGCTGAACAGAACATGGTGAGATGGGGAAACATGTGTGCCCCCCTCCAAAACCCACCACTGCAAAGGAGGGTGGGCTGAACCATCTCTGTGGAGGGGGGGCACCATCCTGCTGCCCCCCCCCCATCCCCATCCCTGATGCTGTCAGCAAGGGGAGACACACAGCTGAGCCCGGGCGCACTCAGTACACAGATGGGATGCTGAACCAGACATGGGGAAACGTGTGTCCCCCCTAAAACCTGTCATCCCAGCACTGCAAGGGAGGGTGAACCACCTCAGTGGAGAGGGGGGCACCATCCTGCACCCACACCCCCCCCATTCCCATCCCTGATGCTGTCAGTGAGGGGAGACCCACAGCTGAGCCCGAGCGCACTCAGTACACAGATGGGATGCTGAATCAGACATGGGGAAATGTGTGTCCCCCCCCTAAAACCCACCACTGCAAAGGAGGGTGGGCTGAACCGTCTCTGTGGAGGGGGGGG
>NW_015091434.1:94510-101964 GCF_001431845.1 Calidris pugnax | reverse complement strand
GGAGAGGCGGCTGCGGCAGAGCGGGCAGCAAAGGCCCGGGCCCTGCAGGCAACGCTGGAAGCAGGCGAGACACAACGAGTGGCGGCAGGGCGGCGTCACCGCCTCCGCTAACGCCTGCCGGCATACCGGGCACTCCGCCACCCTCACCACCGCCTCATCTTCTTCCTCCTCCTCTTCTTCTTCTTCCTCCTCCACCGCCGCTACCGCTGCCGTTGACCCGGCCCGCCCCCGTCGCCGTCGTCGTCTCCCCCGTCGCGCCGGCACCGCGGCCCGACCCCCGGGCCCTGCCGCCGCTGCCGCTGCTGCCGCCGCCATCTTCTCCCTCACACACTTTGAAGGGCCAGAGCGTTGGCCCCGCCCACCCGCCACATAATTCATAACGAGGCCACGCCCCCTCCTCGCGCTTCATATGTATGAGGCCGCAGCCACAAGCTCCGCCTCCCCATAGGCCACGCCCTCTTGTTGAATATTCATGAAGGTGGCTATATAAGGTGGGGCCGCCTTAATGTTGCCTCAGTGGCCGGGAGGCCTCTGCTGGTGAAGGAGTAGGTGCAAGCGGCGGTTCCTCTCACGGCGTCCAGGCCCCCCTGTGAGGGGCTGTGGAGCAGGAGAGAGTCTCAGTCCCCTCCTTGAAGGAGGCCTGTGTCCTCTCCACCACTCCGGGGAGGTGGTAGGGTATCATAGAATGGTTAGGGTTGGAAGGGACCTCAAAGATCATCGAGTTCCAACCCCCCTGCCATGGGCAGGGACACCTCCCACTAGAGCAGGTTGCTCAAGGCCCCATCCAGCCTGGCCTTGAACCCCTCTAGGGATGGGGCATCCACAACTTCCCTGGGCAACCTGTTCCAGTGTCTCACCACCCTCAGAGTAAAAAATTTCTTCCTGAGATCTAATCTGAATCTTTTTTCTTCCAATTTAAAACAGTTTCCACTTGTCCTATCATTACCCTTCCTGGCAAAGAGTCCCTCCCCAGCTCTTCTATAGGCTCCCTTCAGGTATTGAAAGGCCGCTATAAGGTCTCCCCAGAGCCTCCTCTTCTCCAGGCTGAACAATCCCAGCTCCCTCAGCCTGTCTTCATAGGAGAGGTGCTCCATCCCTCTGATCATCTTCGTGACCCTCCACTGCACCTGTTCCAGCCGGTCCATGTCCTTTCTGTGTTGAGGACTCTAAAGCTGGACACAGTTATTCCAGGTGGGGTCTCACGAGTGCAGAGTAGAGGGGCAGAATCACCTCCCGAGACCTGCTGGCCACACTTCTCCTGATGCAGCCCAGGACACGGTTGGCTCTCTGGGCTGCCAGCGCACACTGCCGGCTCATGTTGAGCTTCTTGTCCATAAGCACTCCCAAGTCCTTCTCCTCAGGGCTGCTCTCCATGGTATGGTGTCCGTGTGCTCCTTCAGCAAACCCTTCTCCACAGCAGGATGATCCTCCACAGTTGGAGACGGAGAGGGGTGTCTTTTATTTCAGCCTTGTCAGATGCTTGGATGAAGGGTATAATCCCGGGTTCTTCTCCCTGACCTGCCCTTTTGTGGAGCTGCTTCAAATCCTGGTGGTTTCTCAGAGGTTTGAAGGCTCTTGGATGGGGGCTCTGAGCAGCCCCAGAGCCTTCTGGCTGCTTCCAGCCTCCTCTTCCAACAAGAGCCGGTGGTGGACCTTTAGAAAGACATCACAAAATGTCCATGTACTAACAGCCCTTTTCTATCTTGATTTGTTACAGCTCTTCTTCCTTATATCCACAGCTTATACATGTTTTTTGGACTCCTCAGTGCTTCTCAAGCATGGCTTGACTTGAATGTCAACAGGCCGAGCTGTGGAGAACCTCCATTCTACTCTCCAGCTGTAAACACCCAGGAGCTCCACAGATGAAATTAGCAGGTTATAAAGCAGCAGAGCACAGGGGCCAGTACCACACAGAATCTTCTTCTACAGAATCACAGAATCTTCTAGGTTGGAAGGGACCTTCAAGATCATCTTGTCCAACCGTCAACCTAACTGACAAAAATAGACACCCGCACAACAAACAAGAAGCATCACCATCACTAAACCATACTTCCCAGCACTAACCTGTTAGTTTTACCTTCTTTGGGTAATATCTGCTGGTAGGTATTCAGCCAGTGCTTTTCCTCACTGACTGCAGGCCACAGGGTTTGGAGGAACTCAAATCCCCAACCTCTCAGCTCCCTACCATGTCCCAAAACTTCCAGGTTGCCCTTAACCCATCATTTTCTTTTGCTGCTGGAAGCAGGGGCTGGAAATTAACCTCAATTCTTTTGTTCCTGCTAAAGAACTCGCTGAGGAGGGGTAGAAGGGGTGGTGGGGTATGTTCTAATCTTGTCTGATTTAAGGTGTGAGCTGAGGGGCAGGGAGCTTTAGGAAATTATCATTGAAACTTCCATGCAGAGGCCACGACGCTCTGTTCCTTGTGGATTCTCCAGTGTCTAGTAATGTTGTTCTGACAGAATGAGAGGAAAAGGCTTCAAGCTCCAACAGGGTAGGTTTAGACTGAACAGTAGGAAAGAATTTTTCACAGAAAGAGTGGTCGGGCATTGGAATAGGCTGCCCAGGGAGGTGGTTGAGTCACCATCCTTGGATGTGTTTAAGGGACATTTAGATGCGGTACTGAGGGATAGGGTGCAGGGGAGGACTTTGTAGAGCAGGGTAGATGGTTGGACTTGATGATCCCAAGGGTCTCTTCCAACCTGAATGATTCTATGATTCGATGTACCCCATTTACTGCAGGGCACTAATTTACATTGCTTATATTATTACACCTAGCTCCTCTTTGCACAGAATATTTTGAGGTGCAATATCGTCAAGATCTTTCCATCAGGCTGGTTTAAAGGTCTGGATTAAGAAGTGATCAGACTTGCAAGGCCTCCTTAGCCCGAGCGAAGAAACCGGGCTAACAATCTTAAAATCCAGGATTCCTGCGTGAAGCCTCGCAGCTGCAGGGACAGCGCTGCTGTACAGCTACTGCTTGTTATCGTTTGGAAGTTTAGGGATGCAGAGCTGATTATTTTCATTAACAACATTTAACAAATGCTCCTCGGAGGCTTAGATGTGAGGAACAGTCATTTGTGAAGGAAGATGAGCAGCCTTTAGCCCGCAGCGTTAAGCGATGAGCAGAGGAGGAGGAGAGCTTCAGTGCCCGTGCAGCAGACTGATGATTTAACAAACAGCTTTTGCTGAGAGAAAAAAAGGGTTTGAACTGTTTTGGTCCCGAGAGGTGCTGCATCCTATGGGAGAGACTCAGAGGAAGGGAAGCAAAATCACATTTAATTATTGGGGGAGGAAGTTGTGGTGGGAAGGAAGAGGTTGCAAAACGGAGCTGGCTTAGAGTTGGATGTGCATCCAGAGCAGGGAAAATGAGCAAGATGGTGAGGTTTGGGCATGATCAAGAGGTCCTGCTCAGTCTGTCCAGGGAACCCCAGCTCCATCCCCGTGGGGTCATCGGAACAGATACCTGGGGACTGTTTCATGGTGGCTCCCCCTTTCCTGTTCCTCCTCCGGACAGAGGGATGGTCTTCCAGGAGAGAAGAGATAAGGAGAGGAGCTGTGGCATCCAGATGTACCTGCTTTCCTCAGGAACTGGGGGGATATGAGAAATTTTTCCAAATATCCATCCTAAACCTCTCCTGACACAACTTGAAGCCATTTCTTGTCCCATGGCCTGTTCCTTGGGAGAAGAGACTGACCCCCCTGGCTACACCCTCCTTTCAGGGAGTTGGAGAGAGCCAGAAGGTCTCCCCTCAGCCTCCTTTTCTCCAGGCTGAACTCCCCTGGTGTGGTAATCCCTTCGTTAGGTGAGATGTTGGGAGGTGTTTTGTGTCCCAGTGTGGTGTGTGCTGTGGATGCCCTGTTGACCATCAGAAGGAAGCCTCTGCTGTGTGGCAGCCTTCGGTCTGGAGGACACATGGCCATCCTGATTGCTCCTACGCTTCAGTCCAAGGCAGCTCTGCGTGTGTCATCGCTGACAGAACCACCCAGCCTCTTCTCCAAGATCTCCAGCAGTGGAGACCCTGATGCCTTTCCAAGCAATCAGTCCCAATCTTTTGGTATCTCACTCTTTTACCTGAATTTTCTCTCGTTGAAATTTAAGCCAGGGATTTGTTTAGTCTGGGATGTCCATCCCTACCTGCCATCCTGTCTGAACACCCCATCCCTGGAGGTGTTCAAGGCCAGGCTGGATGGGGCCTTGAGCAACCTGTGTCCCTGCCCATGGCCAGGGGGTTGGAACTCGTTGATCTTTGAGGTCCCTTCAACTTATTCTATGATAAGTAGAAGTCTCAAACGCCAGCACAACTCAGAAGATGAGTTTCTTCTCACAAGGCTGCCCTAGACATGGCCCTGCTTTGGTGTCCTCCATCGCTACCATCTCCGCGCTCTGTGCTCCCCGGAGCACAGCAGCTTCCACGGGGACGCTGCTTCCTACCAGCTTCATCTTCAGGTGCCCAAGAACTTCTTTCTTAGCCCTCAGCTTGGCCAGGGTGACTTTGTGCTTGGGTTTTTTCTCTTCTGGCAAGACCAAAGGCACGTCAAGTCTGTGCGTGGCTTTATTTTGAAGTCAAACAGAGCTTTCACCTTTCTGTGAAAAAGACTGTGAAAAAGCCCCAGTGCTTGGGCTGGATGTCACCACGGTGGCAATTGTATTCAGAGCTTGGAGAGCATGGCTTGACCTTGCAGGTTTCTGCATTCGGGGGCTTGAATCACCTTGAAGAACTGATATTTTTTTGGATATTTTTAATCAAGCCTTAGGTTCAGCATCCCCCTCCAGAGGAACTTGGTCCTTCCTTTGGTGAAAGAGCTGGTGCCTGCTGTGTGGCAGCCTTCGGTCTGGAGGACACATGGCCATCCTGATTGCTCCTACACTTCAATCCAAGGCAGCTCTGTGTGTCATTAGTGGGGACCCTGAAGCCTTCCCAAGTGATCAGTCCCAATCTTTTGGTATCTCACTCTTTTACCTGAATTTTCTCTCGTTGAAATTTAAACCAGGGATTTCTTTAGTCTGGGATGTCCATCCCTACCTGCCATCCTGTCTGAACAAGTATTGGTTTCCCCATCCCTGGAAGCGTTCAAGGTCAGGCTGGATGGGGCCTTGAGCAACCTGCTCTAGTGGGAGGTGTCCCTGCCCATGGCAGGGGGGTTGGAACTCGATGATCTTTGAGGTCCCTTCCAACCCGAACCATTTTATGATTCCATGATAAGTAGAAGTCTCAAACATCAGCACAACTCAGAAGACAAGTTTCTTCTCACAAGGCTGCCCCAGACATGGCCCTGCTTTGGTGTCCTCCATGGCTACCATCTCCGTGCTCTGTGCTCCCTGGAGCACAGCAGCTTCCACGGGGACGCTGCTTCCTACCAGCTTCATCTTCAGGTGCCCAAGAACTTCTTTCTTAGCCCTCAGCTTGGCCAGGGTGACTTTGTGCTTGGGTTTTTTCTCTTCTGGCAAGACCAAAGGTACGTCAGGTCTGTGCGTGGCTTTATTTAGAAGTCAAACAGAGCTTTCACCTTTCCACATATTGCCTGAAATGCAATTAGTCAGTGCTTGGGCTGGATGTCACCACGGTGGCAATTGTATTCAGAGCTTGGAGAGCATGTCTTGGCTTTGCAGGTTTCTGCATTCGGGGGCTTGAATCACCTTGAAGAACCGATATTTTTTTGGATATTTTTAATCGAGCCTTAGGTTCAGCATCCCCCTCCAGAGGAACTTGGTCCTTCCTTTGGTGAAAGAGCTGGTGCTGGGGGTTTCTGGCCACCTGGTTCCACCACGTGCTCATTTCACGTCCTTTAAGGCCATCCCTTTCCAGTGGGGTCACATCAGCACCCCCAGATTTTCTGTGTGCGGGGGGAGGGTGAATTGGAGAAAATCCAAGGAGGCAGAGCCTCTGCACTGGTTGCTATGGAAATCCCTTGTGCTTCTCTTCTGCTTTTCATCTGTTTACTGGGGCACTAAAACAATCTGTCCTTTCACCATATTTTAGTGTCAGGTCCCTCCCTGATGACAGTTCTCAGCGACCCAATATCAGAGAAAATGTGGCTGCAGAGATGAAGCCCTACACCTTTGGGACTCTTTGGAAGACCTTCAGTTGGAGGGAGGAAGGGAAGATCCATGCCCAAGAAACAGCCTCTGAACGTGTGCCAGAAACTTGCTAAGGGCTTATCATTTCATTGCTTTCTCACACACAGAATGATCTGGGGTTGGAAGGGGCCTCTGGAGATCATCCAGTCCAACCCCCTGCCAGAGCAGGTCCTCCTAGAGCAGGTCCCACAGGAACGTGTCCAGGTGGGGTTTGAATGTCTCCAGAGAAGGAGACTCCACCACCTCTCTGGGCAGCCTCTGCCAGGGCTCTGCCACCCTCACTGGAAAGAAGTTCCTCTTCATGTTTAGATGGAACTGTCTATGTTCAAGTTTGTGCTCGTTTCCTCTTGTCCTGTCCCTGGACACCACTGAAAAAAGACTGGCCCCATCCTCCTGACACCCACCCTTGAAGGATTTATAGGTGTTGATCAGATCCCCCCTCAGTCTTCTCCAGACTGAAAACACCCAAGTCCCTCAGCCTTTCTTCATCAGAGAGATGCTCCAGGCCCCTCATCATCTTTGTAACCCTCTGCTGTCCCCTCTCCAGCAGTTCCCTGTCCTTCTGGAACTGGGGAGCCCACAACTGGTCCCAGTGCTCCAGCTGGGGCCTCCCCAGGGCAGAGCAAAGGGGCAGGATGACCTCCCTCCACCTGCTGCTCACACTCTTCCTGATGCCCCCCAGGATGCCCTTGGCCTTCTTGGCCACCAGGGCCCATTGCTGGCTCCTGGGCATCCTAAAGACACTTCTGCCTTTAGTCGTCTCTACTTTAGCTGTTGAACGAGTCAGAGGATATCAGTGCATTGATCCTCGCTGTTGTGGGGATCCTCAAAATGCCAATCAGCAAAAAAGCTAATTTCCAGGAGACCAAAAAAAATATGAAATGTGGTGACTTTATTATGATGAATGATGAGGCAAAGGAAGCCGTGGTTTGGTGTTGGGACTGGACTTAATCCAGCAACTGGGCTGCCTGTCCCGTAGATGCTTCTGGGGCATGTTATTCCTACAGATGCCCTGGCCCCCACCAAAGCTGCCTGCTCCCTGGGATCAGCCTGGCCTGGGGAGCCCTTGGGGAGGACCAGGGAACATGGGGAGAGGAGACAGTTCCCCACCAAAGCCACTCGTGGGACGAGCCATTGTGCAGAGCTTTAGGTCTCGAGTACTGTGTCCAGTTTTGGGCCCCCTACCATAAAAAAGACATTGAGGTGCTGGAGCGGGTCCAGAGAAGGGCAACAAAGATGGTGAGGGGTCTGGAGAATAAGTCTTATGAGGAGAGGCTGAGGGAACTGGGGTTATTCAGCCTGGAGAAGAGGAGGCTGAGGGGAGACCTTCTTGCTCTCTCCAACTCCCTGAAAGGAGGGTGTAGAGAGGTGGGGG